>NW_027279224.1:0-150000 GCF_046629955.1 Centroberyx affinis
CTTGCCTTGCCTAAATCATAACTAACACAATTTTATAAAAGATTCACATCTGTATCTTGTGACATAAAAACCATACTGAAAAATAGGTATAATAGAAGAAGAAGAAGAAGAAGTTATAGTACCCTACCATACTACAGCACTCAGTATCTCCTCTGGTATTACTATAGGATTTTCTGTGGTTGAAGTTTTTGACCAGTAGTTGCTGCATGTTTAGTTTTACTGTTGTGTTTGTATATTATCCTTTCAGGATTACTGAAGCTCTTTTTTAAGAGCAGAGTGACTCTGGACTGCAGAATGAAGAAGAGAAAATACACATCGGCGTATTTGATGTTTTAATTTATGACTCAAAAGTTGTTGAATATTGTCTTTGCATGTTTTACCCTGTGACAACTAAAGGCTAAACAGAGAGTGACAGAAACATCATACAGCAGGTCTGATCATTTACACAGAACTGCAAACAATAACATAATAAATATGAATATGAATATAAAATACATCAGTTACCATTAGTTGTCAGCATGGCTTCCATGCTCTTCCTAATCGTCACTCTGAACAGAAAAAATCCTTCTTTCCCACTTTTTTTTGTTTGGTCGTCGGTGCGCTGCGGCTCATAATTCCCATATTTCCGACCGCACCTGAAGGCAGCGTCACTCCGCAGCTCGGCAGATATTTATAGAAACTTTTCAGCGATAGTATTTGTGTTTATAGAAGTTGATAAATGATATGAGCGTAGGTTGTTCTCGCCTCTCTGCTGCTTTATAATGTTTATTCAGTCAGAGGCAGAATGAGCTGAACTCCAGTCTGTTGTGTTGAGGAGAAGATCACACTCATCCATACACAAGGTCAAGTTTAGTGCTGCACAGTGAAACTCTGGTAACACTTTACAATAAAATATGAAAAAAAATTAAAAAATAGTAAAAATGTAAAGTATGAAAGCAGCAGGAAGAGTTTCTGTAACACTTTACAATAAGGGTCACTAAGTTAAGGGTTAGTTAATGCTTAATAAGCATTAACTAACCCTTAATTAACAGTTAACTAATGTGTCTGGTAATTATTTACTAATGGTGTTCATGTTAACTAAGGTATTTATACATTATTTAATAGTCATCTTTATAAACTATTAAATAATGTATAAATTAATACCTACATGAACACCATTAGTAAATTACACATTAGTTAACTGTTAATTAAGGGTTAGTTAATGCTTATTAAGCATTAACTAACCCTTAACTTAGTGACCCTTATTGTAAAGTGTTACCGAAACTCTTCCTGCTGCTTTCATACTTTACATTTCTACAAGAGAAACTAATTACATTTACTCCTGTTACTGTAACTGAGGAGCTTTTTGTGTACTTGCACTTTTTAGTATTTTTTAGTAGTCAGTAATTTGACTTTCCCTTCAGTCCATCTCTCCTGCAGTTTCTTCCTTCAGTCCATTTTAAATCCATCCATCACAGGACAGATTGTGTGTCTCTCCATCAGCAACAGAAACTGGATCGACGTAAACTGACAAACTGTGGATCCATTCACAGTGAGAAGAGGAATCTGACTTTACTTTGTTTCTGCACTTTATTTTCTCATTTCTGTTTCCAGTGAAAAGAATCCAGTGTGAACTCTGTCCTCTCTCCTGTTAGAACCACATGGAAAAGATCACAGCTGACAACGCTCTCTGTTCTAAAGAGGAACTCACACACTTTTTACTTTACCAGTAGATTTTTACACCAGTAATTTTACTTCTACTTCAGTAAAATATCAGCAAAGTAACAGATCTTCTACTGTGAAGCAGCAGTAATGACACACAGTTCAAACTGAGAATATTTTCTTTGTTGATTTCCACACAGAATGAAGTCATTAACCAAATCATCCAGAATATTTTAAGTGGTGAATTGTGTCTTGACTGATGAGTGTGACTTGGCTCAGACTGCTTGGCTGCAGCTGCTGGGTGTGTTCAGTCAGTCTGATGTATATATTAAAGCTCTGTGTTCCCATCTGAAGTGATGTATGGAGCGCCGGGCATGGGGTGGAATATTTCCTACATCTATAAATCGTGAGTTGGAGTTATAAGTTTCTATCTGGGTGGAGTTCAGTCAAACATCTGACATCCCAGCTGCCAAGACTGCTGTGGGCTTTCTGTCTTATGAAATATTTAACCCCAAGAGGTTCTTTTTTTTTTTTTTTTTTTAATTACACACCACAAGCATAAAGCAACATTCAAATATCATGAGTATGTGGTGAAGATAAGATGACACTTTATTGATCCTGTGGGGAAATTAGCTTGTTACAGCAGCAATAAATCAATAAAGTAATAAAGCAGACAATGTACATGATGTGCAAATATGCATGAATTCACATCAACAGTGTGCAGAGGGACGTGTGGACAGAAAGAGTCACGGCTTGCAGACTTGTGCAGTTTCTTTTCCGCACTAATGTGCAAACCACGACACTTTGTTAATGTGAATTCAAAGCACATTTGCACAAGTACATTGTTTACATTGGATTTCATTCTGTAACTCAGTTTTAATCAGAAAAAGTCAGATAGAAGTTTGTGATTCTGAGCTCTTAGTGTCAGCAGGACGCTTCCTTCCTTTGTTTTACAGAAAATGGAAACCTCTCAGCACACACACACACACACACACACACACACACACTCTGGTCACTGTGCAATGTGTTTACCCATAAAGCAGCAGTATGCACAGTAACCTCATGCTGACCCAGAAGCCTCCGTCCACAACGCAGCCAGCGGAGCAGCGGACGGATGTGTGTGTGTGTGTGTGTGTGTGTGTGTGTGTGTGTAGGGGGGGGTCGACTTGGCTGGGCTCCAAGGGTAGAGACAGGCGGGGGGGTGGGAGGGAGGGAGGTCCTAGCAGTGAGGATATATATGTGGTCTGGGTGGAGGGGGGTGGAGGGTGGAGGAGGGGGGGGGGGGGGGGCAGCTCTCGCTCTTTGTTTGCTTGTTTTCAGACGAGATGACAGACTGAAGATGCTGTTTCCACACAGCGATCACAAAACAGAAACAATAACCAAAGTAAATAAGTGAGTAAACCTTTATTTATACAGCAGCTTTCAAAACACAGAGTTACAAAGTGTGTCACAACACTATAAAGCAGATGGACAGAACAGGAAAACAACATGCAGCGGAGACACAAATTAAAGTATAATGACATAATACACAAGTAAAGTTAAAATATGATCATTAAACATTTAAGAAAAGGCCGGTGAAAGTAAAGAAGTACCCAGGATTCATTTCTTGCTTTATGAATCACTCCAGAGACTGAAACAGATTTCTTTACGAGAGAGAGAGAGACAGACAGAGAGAGAGACAGACAGACAGACAGAGAGACAGACAGACAGACAGGAAGAGAGAGAGACAGACAGGTCTGTCTGTCTGTCTGAAACAGATTTCTTTACGAGAGAGAGAGAGACAGACAGAGAGAGAGACAGACAGACAGACAGAGAGAGAGAGAGAGAGAGAGAGAGACAGACAGACAGACAGAGACAGACAGACAGGCTGCAGGTTCAGGTTCAGGTTCTACTGGAAGTGATGTTTACAGTAGCAGTTTATTTTGTTAGACTTTTTACATTGTATCCATTCAGCAGAGCGTGTCACAAAGAGAACAGCAGCAGAATCAGCTTCAGATCCCAGATCAGCCAACAGTAAGGAGGTCAGAGGTCAGAGGTCACAGCACCCAGCTCTCCAGCATGGTTCTGTATGATAGAAATGTGCTATGTAAGGAAATGAGGGCTTGTTTTTCATAACAGGAAGCAAATTAGAACAAGTAGAGCAGGGTGATATGAGGGGGGAAGGGGTGGGGTGTGTGTGTGTGTGTGTGTGTGTGTGTGTGTGTGTGTGTGTGTGTGTGTGTGTGTGTGGGGGGGGGGGGGTCATGGGCTAGAGGTGGGCGTGGCTTAATTCTTGAAGAGTTTGAATGCTTCAATGTAAAGACAGGAAGTGACTCACAGTCTTATCAGCTTCCTCACAGCGGCTGGGTCCAGTCTGAGGCTGCAGGCGGGGCGGGGCGGGGCGTCGCACCCCCCCCCCCCCCCCCCCTCACACACACACACCCATCCCACCCCACCCCACAGACACACCCTCACCCCTACCCCGCCCCTCTGATAACATCTTCCAACCGTTGCATGTGGACCTTCAGCCTCCATCATTGGACGACAGCAGCTCAGCAGTTAGAGCACACAGGTCGAGACAAGAGACATGCAAATGACAGGAAAACACACACACACACACAGGATGCACAGCTTCACCATCACCATTTTTCCAAGAATTTTAACAAAAAGCAACAGCAGCCATTACCACAACAAGAGAGAAGAAAGAAAGAAAGAGCAGAAAGAAAGAAAGAGAGCGAAAGAAAGAGCAGAAAGAACAAAAGATCAGAAAGAAAGAAAGAAAGAGCGAAAGAAAGAGCGAAAGAAAGAAATCAATCAATCAATCAATCAATCAATCATCAGACATACTACAGGCAGCCTTGGCACCAGTCAACAGATTTAATGGAAGCCAGGAGAGAAGAAATTACCAAACTTCTATAGAAACTCATTCTCATGCAGGAATATTTTTTTATATATTTGAAAGTTTTGATCTGGCGCTCGCTGTGATTGGCTGTTTGCTCCTTTGTTCTGCAGGCTGTCGACAGGCTGAACTCTACAAAACAGCTTTCTCTTATTCATAAAGTTTCTTGCTACTTTAACATTTGCTCTTTTTGCACTTTTCCACACGGAATGAAGCAGTTCCAGCTGTGATGTGATCTTGTTTTGTTGTTGTCGGCAGATACCTGGCTGATGTGTTTGTGTCTTCACCTGACTGAAAAACCCATTTCCCCCTTGGGATAATACAAATTTGAATTATAATACTGGGGATTTAGGAAGTGAAACTAACTGTACTGTACTGAGATGATGGGACAGCTGTGGCAGACTGACTGAGCAGGTCCAGCTCTCCATCCAGGGTTGTGCATGAACGCGCTAAAAGAGAGCGTGCTCATGTTTTTGGTGAACGGTGAACTGAACGTATCCGTTTGCAACTAATGAACGTGAACATGAGCGTCGTTAACTCCCACGAGACTTAACGACGTAAACCCTAGAGCAACTGGAAATTCAGACGCAGCTACCAGTGCTGCTCTGAATACTACTGAACTGTGTGCTCTGCTGAACTGAAATCGTAGCACATCTTTCAGCTAGCGGCTGTAGTGAAGCCAGTGGTGGAGCCTGTACAGCTCGCTTGGAAGCATATGAATCTATTTTATGTTTTTGAACTGCTGCATAATTTGGTTCATGCAGGTTAAATACAATTTCCATTGCATCTACAGTATACCTTTATGACACATTGTTTAAGTGGTAAAACATATACTCACATTGTTTTTCCTTGGCTTTTAAAAGTAATCTCTGTCTGTGATTCTATAGTAGTATACAGTAATTGAAGTGGGCAGTGGCAATGACTGGGGGCTGGGGATGGATGGGTAGGAGGAGGTTCTATTGAAAAAGAATAGCTCGGAGCAGCTCATTTAAAAAAAACAGAAGAAATTAACGTGAACTAGTTCATTTTTTGGGACTGTGAACTTACTTCAAAATTCAAAATTGTGAACTATGAACGTGAAGTTCATTTTAATCTGTGTGAACTGAACTTTGAGCTAGCTCTTGTGAAGTGTGAACTTGCACAACACTGACTACATCTGTCATTTGGTGATCAAATCCCTGAGAAGGGTTGGAGGTTCAATTCCCACTGAGGTCGTCCATAATCAGTGAATAGGAGACTGACTCTGGACACTGGCAGCAGTGAGAGTCATTTTCTATGGAATATGAACAGTGATGTAGCGGTAAATAATAAGTTTGGCAAACTGACCTCCAGTGATCATCATCAGAACCAACATGGAGAGAAATCAATGACACTTTCAGAAAAGCATTAATTTGTTTTCTTTTTTTTCCTATAAAAGACTGTATTCTCATAACCTAAATCAGTCTGATACCATTTACTGTAAAGATTGATGTCAGTCAAAAAGGTTTATCCTCCATACATGGAAACATACTGCGATTCAGAATGAGCAGCACTGAAGCTCCAGCTAATATTCTGATCCAAAAAAGTCAAAGTCTTGATTTTCTGGATTCTACCTTTGGGAGAAAGTTGATCCGGTGTTGGTTGCGCTCCCTGTGGTTCGAGCCCGGCAGTCACACTGCAGGGTCGGGGGTTCAGTTCCTTCAGGCCGACCCACGCTACACACAGCATGTAAACACTCAGTGCTGTAAGACACATTTGATAAAAGCCTCCAACACACAGATGTTGTGTTGTTGAAATTCAACAAAGGAACAGTAGGCAGGTGAGTTAGTTTCCTCTTGATGCGCTCAAGGTCGTCACATCACATCCTGGGGTGGATTTTTAAAGCTCCATCCCCTCCACTGTCCATTCAAAGCTGTGTGTGTGGTGTCATGAACCAAAAACACTCTCAATCCATTTCTCCACGTTCATTTTCCAGCATCTCTCTGAGCCTTACCAAGAACAGGCCGTTTCTGTCTCCGTGTCTTTAAGGCTCATTAATATTAACGACCCCTCCGTTCCAATTGGCTAACCGTTTCCAGAGTGAAACGTGAGACTCCGCGGCCCGGCGGCTACAGGTAGGGAAAACTCTCCGGTAATAAACGACGACAACCGCTCAACCGCTTTGAAAAAAACACTTTGTTAGTCTATTATTTCTTACAAAAATGCTAATGAGCGAACCTTTGTGACGTCACAAAGTTACGGAAGTCCAAACGGCTCGTTTAGAGGCTCGCTGCACTAATATGGATTGTGTGGATTTAGTTTTGATACTTTCACCATGTTTAGATAGACCATCCAACTCCTTTAGAGTCACAGAGGAGAGGAGAGTCCTGCTTTACATCATGTGGACCTTTAAGATCTGTTGTTCTGTCAAAATGATGAGCATGAATTTCAAACCAATCCTTAATAAAATAAATAAATAAAAAATACTTAAACAAAAAAAAAAAAAATGAAATTAAGGACTGGAATTTGTTGCTTGTTCTTATTACTGCCATTTTAAAATGTTGCTGCTATTTTCATTGTTTTTGTGTGTAAAGCACACTGCGTTTTCCTGTGAATGAAATGTGCTAAATAAACAAAATAAATAAAGTATGACTTGGAATTACTGATAAGAGGTTGTATTGTTTCAGATTGCTTTAGGCTCTGACTCTGAGTCATGTGACAGCAGCTGGGTCGGCGTCAAAACTGCATGTATTTAATGGTCTGAATAATCAGAAGTCATGGGCCCTCATTTATGAAACGAACGTACGACAGAAAACTGGGCGTTCGGTCATTTCCACGCAAAGCTCGGCATTTATCAGTTTGACGTGAGCGGAGCTGCGATCAAATCTCACGTCAAGTCTCAACTCCTGTAGCAGGTTTTCCAGTCAGCTGGACTTGGTGCAGCAGAGTAAATCTGCTGAGTCGGAGAATGGTTATTAGACAATATATTCTGACTGGCATCTAAGCATATGCAGCCACATATTCATCACTTAAAAATATGTAGCCTATGGCAAAATATTCTATTTTGTAAAGGCCTACATCGACTATGTGTCATACAGCCTATCCCTAACATAAATAGGTATTTTCATATTGTTTGCAATTAACGGGGTTAACAGTTTTCTGGTGTAAGATTAATTTCTCTTTCATTTTGAGATAGCCTACTTGTTTGAGGTCTTTGAGTTTTTTTCTTCACCTAAATGTAAAGAATTGCGATATAAGCTATTATATTACTATTATATATATAGGCTATACATATCACGGATGTATAAATTAAATATTCAAACCTCAGCTGGAGTTCGGTTGTCGACGGCAACGCTGTCGACCACAGCAGTGATTTCTTTCCATGCTGCATTTTTCCGACTTCCTTTGATGTCACTTTCCAGGCTGCCAAACAGAACTAACTGGTTCAATTGGACTTTAGACGTTAGAGTTTCTGTTTGGAGGTCGGAGAAGTTTCTCTTCTTGGACGTATGACGCCTCTCCATGTGGTAAACTCTGGGGGCGTGGCCTCTGAACCCAGAATATTTAGGGGCCTGATATTTAAATGAGGATTGTTTTCAGCCTCCACATTTATCAACGCCCGATCTTTCTCACGCTGTGATCGGAGAGATACGAACGTTTCATGAATCACAGCTGAACCCTGTCCTGAGATGATTTCTGTGCTCGGATCTGCGCTGGTTTCTGCGTTAGATTGATAAATGAGGGCCAGAGTGTTTCCATTCGCTCTGCACACTGCATCCAATAACAAACTGTCCCAAAACCCTGCAGTAATGCAGGCTGCTCTTAATCCTGTTAGCAGTCAGTAATTAGTAAATACTGTCTGTCCATACATTCACCATCTGTCTGCCAGATTAACTCTCATTAGAGAAGTCTCTTCAGCAGGATTAGACTGTACAGGATCAGGTTCGTTTGATTTATTTGGTGAATGAAGCAGCAATAAGTTTTTGACGATTGAAGAGTTTTATTAGTGATGGACGATCTGTTTATCTCTGTTTATATCTTTATCTCTCTGTTAATATACGATTCGATACGTGATCTGAGGTTCAGGATCAATCCAACCAGGATACCATGTGATCAATAAAAGTTCAGTGACATCAAAGTCTGACTGTGCAGAATTCTGTTTATTTCTGAGACTCAGATCTTTCCAGCGATGCCATTGGCTGCTAGAATGTAAACAACAATTTAAAAATGTCGTTACAAAGTGACAATAATATAATTTGGATGGAGAGCTTGTGAAACTGTGATGGTCAAGAGTCTCATTAGTGATTACTACAGCAGAATAACATGGAGCTGATATCACCATTCATGTTCCTGACAGCAGAATAACATGGAGCTGATATCACCATTCATGTTCCTGACAGCAGAATAACATGGAGCTGATATCACCATTCATGTTCCTGACAGCAGAATAACATGGAGCTGATATCACCATTCATGTTCCTGACACACCAGATGGACTGACACATTCTTGTATCCATAGCAGCCTTCTCCAAAACAACTGAAGTCAGTGGGGACCAGTTCTTCAGAGTTCCAAAAAGACCTACAGTATATTTACACCATCATTTAGTGCAAATCTGAACTACAGCTGATTGATTTGACAACAAATAATGGTGTATAGGTCTTTCTATTCACAGTGTGATTGTTTGGCTGTTTTTGTTTTGGAACTCTAAAGAACAGGTCCCCATTGACTTCAGTTGTTTTGGAGAAGGCTGCTACCAAGTTGTGCTGCAGCCTCCCTGTGTGTTATATGGACTAACAAACTTCACCTGAGTTTCATTTGGCATGAGGGGGAGGAGATGATGACAGGATTTTCATTTTTGGGTGAACTATTCCTTTAAGTGAACTTGCCAAAACAAATCCCAATCAACCATGTTGAGATGGCAGTAAAGTATTGAACTTGAAGCTTCAGTCTGGAAGTCTATCTTTTGCCTGCTTATGCTGTGGTTTTACTTCTCATACCATCCTGCCATTCTCATCTCTCATGCATGCTCACTCATTATTTCCTTGCTGTCTTTTCCCGGGGCGTCAATTGAGATATCAGCTGTTCACATCAGCTGGTCACATCTATCCAATAGCACAGCGACACACCTCCATTGTTAGCTTATCATCTTGTTGCTGTCTTTTTAAATATGTTTTTCTCTCTTTTTTCTTTAGTCTGTCCATGCTGCTGTTATGCGCTCACCCCTCCACCTCCCCGTCTCCACCCAGTCTTCGCAGATTCATCAGATTCATCAGCTTCATCAGATTCTTCACTCCTCAGCCTCACCAGCCTATCAGTCTCAGCAGAGTCATCAGCCTCCACCACCAGTGTCTGGACTCCACGGGGGGATTTATCTTGCTGCTGGTGCCCCTCGATTACAGAGTCTCCCTGTAGAGTCTAAGCGCCAAAGACTTTCTTGTTAAGTCTTAATTTTCACTATATCATCTGTTATAATAAACAATTATCTTTACTTCATTCACTTGTGTCTCCTGATTGAACTTATTTCATGAAATTCCAGAGTTCAGGCTGAGTGAGTTGAGCTGATGAAGCGAGGCGGAGCTCCGTCTCTCACGTTGTGTTTTCTGTGAAGCTCAATGTGTGATGTCATAACATCCGTCTGCAGTCAGCTGCCTCCTCACCTGTTGTGTCCAGCAGCTTTCATCAAATGTAGATGATTCATATAGATTTTTTTATTACGTTTTTCATCCTGGTGATTTATAACTGAATGTTTTCTGGCCTCCAGGCTTCTTCCAATAATTGGTCATGTAAAATAGCCTGAAAGTGGTTAAAGTTCACCATTCTGTCTTGGTTAAATCTGTAAGAAGGGCCTAAGGAGGCATGTTAGGATTTGAATATTTATGTAAAAGCAGTTAGTCTGCTGTTCATTTACATGTATGGATTAGTTTTGTCGTTCAGGTGCTGAAATGTGAAGCTGCAAACCGGTGCAGCAGGTTAGAGAGGCCGTCCAGCAGCTTCTGTGAATATTTCATTTATCAAACTGTAAGTCTGCAGCAACCCTCACAGTAGCAGTTTATTTTGTTATACAACATAATAGATACCATGCAATTCTGGACTGGATAGAATTGCATAGTATCTATTATATTGTGGCCTAGCCTTTGATTACTTTTTATATTTTTATATCTCTTGTTTTCTTCTTGTCTTGATGTGTATGAATGATTGTATATTGTTGTTTCTTGTTGTTCATGAACTCACTTGCCCCTTGAGGGATGAATAAAGTATTTGATTGATTGATTGGATTGATTGATTATGTATTTTAGCCATTTAACAGATATTAGTGACTAGAAAGGATACATGGGCAGAATGTCTCTTTTTGGGTGGGGGAACAAAGCTGAGCTGTAGCATGCTTTATGAAGTGAATCATCAAAACACCAGTGACGTGTGTTCATGTGTTCATAGAAAGCGCCTTCACACCTGAAGGGTTAGAGCCTGAGGCTGGTAAGACAAAACCCCTGTCAGTACACTGCAGCACAGCAGAGAGTTACATGATCCGTCTCTCTGCTGGATCTGAGCTTAACATTCACATTTTACATTTTAGACACTGAGCAGACGCTCTTCTCCAGAGTGACTTCCACTGAGGTCAACAGCAGAAGAAGCTTCAATTCTTTTCAGATCATTAACACACAGGGAAGCCACAGTGAGGAGTGTGAGGGTCAAACCCACAGCGACACACACAACATGTGACAAAACGTTTCTGACGACACGTGATCCGAGGGCCTCAAGGGAGCGATGACAGAACTTTTGAGCCATGAAAACCCTCTGCAGGCTGTGCTTAGCCTGCTGGTAATCCACACACACACACACACACACACACACACCTGGCCTCACATCTGAAAGCTTGTATTGTTTTTGTTCTTTTGTCTTCCGTATTTTTGCTCAACATGAGTTATGAATAATTATGAAGGTTTTGATTTAACTTCAAGCCAATTTAAGAAGGAATCATTGTCTAGACTTAAAAGTAATCCAACTCTGCTTAATATTCCAGATAAAATCAAATTCTACAATTCTGTTAACTTTTCTTCCACTTTTCTAATTTCTCTTGAGTTTAACTACCTACCAAGATGAAACAACTAATTATGTTTCAGTAGAGCGTTGCATTGAATCTTTGAGAGAAACTTTCCACAAAAGGAACAACAGACTTGACAGTGAATTTTATTTTGACCAAAGGATAGAAGAAAGGATTTTAACACACCACATGTGGAACTAGTTCCCATATCTCAGTGGGAAACCCCTGACAAAACACATAAAAGCAAATGTCAGAATTTACTGGCTGAGTTTGTTGGCGCTGTTCTTACTTGCAAACAATTATTGTTTTACAGCTCAGTTGCAGAGTGACTCAGCTGATGCAGAAGTCTCTCACAGGTTGAGTTAAATTACCTGGATACAAAAAAAAGATATTTCAAAACAGCAACACAAAAGGCAAAACTCCACAAATCACTGGCAAAATGAAACGCTGCATTCAAAACCATTTTATCTCTTTTCAAAATGTTATTTTGCAGTAAAATGACACACAACCATCAAATGAATACATCTTTCTAACGACCGACTACACACTGATGTGCTTAATGGGAAATTATGAATATCTCATCAGTAGGCTTATGCCTTTTGCATTTTCAGGGTTAGACTTATGCTTATGTCGCCTGTTGTAAAAGACTGTTACAGTAATGTATATATACACAAATATTGTTATGCCCAAATACTTTATTTCAATCACAAATACTTTATTTCAACACTTGAATATGTGTGAATATGTGATGTGTAGGACTACTACTACTACAGTATGCTATACAGTAAAGAACAGTAGCACGGCCTACTGATATGTAGTACTAGTATACTGTAAAGAGCAGCAGCATGGTGCAGACAGGAGGCTACTTGCCTGTTCTCATGTCTGAATGTTGGAAGCAGCAGTGAAGCTCAGGCTGGTCTGGACTCTCTGCCCAGACTCCCTCATGCTCAGTCCATGTGGACCACATGGTGAACCAAAGTGACCCGGATCTCATCTGAGATAACTGTTCTCCTTGTCCTCTTTTTCTTCGTCCTCCTCTTCCTCTCACTCCTCTTCCTCTAGCTCTCACTGCAACATTGTTCTCAAAAACAGGAGAGCTCACCTGTGGCCTTTTTTATAGAGCTAAAGCTCTGATTTCTGAGTGAACAGTTCAGATATTAGTGTTTATATGTGTGGTGAGTGGATGTTGCCAGTTGGTAAATGAAGTTAAGCATTTGGGATGGCAGTGCTTCCAAATGAACACATGTGATTTTAGTTTTTGAATGTGCCTAATGTAGATAATGAGAGGAAACTACACATTATTGTGTGTAGTGTTTTGCAAAAAGTGTGACAGAATTGCAAATTGAGTGAAAAGCAGAAAATGTGCTTGTAGGTTTAGGGATTTAATAAATGAGTTTCAGGTTTTAGTGATTGTGTCCCACGTTCCAGTTTTAGTGTGTAAACAATTGTGAAAAACTGTAATCAAGTCAGAAAATTACATGGAATTTACTGTAATCAGGGCTGGAAGTTAACAGCAGCCACCAGGGGGTCCGGGCAGTTTTGGCTGTAAGTTTCACACCAGACACTTTGACAGGCGCTTTCTAGGAGCTCAGGTGGAGGGGTGGGGTGTGTGTTTGTGTGTGTGTGTGTGTGTGTGTGTGTGTGTGTGTGTGTGTGTGTGTGTGTGTGTGTGTGTGTGTGTGTGTGTGTGTGGGGGGGGTTAGCACCAAAGTGTTAACAGGTGGAGTTGTACCGTACTGCCTGGTGTAGGAGCGCACACTGGGTTTCCCTTCTGCAGAACTTTTAAAGGTCTGTTGAGCTTTAGTATCTTGGGTCGTGTTTCTTCCTCCATGATAAAACCTCAAAATCAGTGATTCTGTGATCTGTTGCTCCGGTACAGCAGACTGGAGAATTGTGTTTGTTTTCTCTCTCCATTCACTGCCATTGTCTGGAGGAACAGACTGAAAATCACTTCTAGCACATAAAGGAACGCCGACAAAGCAGATTCTGACAATATATGACAAACGAGTCTCTCCCTTTATTTCACATATACAATTATTGGTAAAAATACAATTTTCTTTATTCCATCAGCATAAGTTTCCTCTGACCGGATATTGGTGTTCCACTTCAAACTGAAAGGTTTAGTAAACATAAAGAGAGAGATTCACTTCAAAACAATTCAGCAGCAGGACTAGTTTTTTATATGTTGTCAGAATCTGCTTTGTGCGAGCTGTAATTCCCCTCAGCTCTGTCACTGTGACGCACAAACCAGCGAACACACAGAACCGGCTCTTATGGAGACGCTGCACCCAAGAACCGAAACATCTAGTTAGCAAGTAAAATAGTGAAGGAACCTGAAGGAACCTGGAGGAACCTGTAGGAACCTGGAGGAACCTGGGGGGTTTGGAGCCTCCAGTCAGGATGAACTCCTGAATGCTGCATTTTAAGTTTTACATGCTACACTATAGTATATTATATTAACATTTTACACTTCATGCATTTAGCTGACACTGTTATCAGACCCTTCTTATTTATTTATTTATTTATCATTTATTTATTTTGCACAATAAAACAAAGCAGCAAAAACACAACAACAAAAGAGAAGAAGCAAATTGTGCAGGTGAGATTTAGAAAACCCCAAGAGGCTTATAGACGGAATCTCACCTCAATACGAATTATAAGCAAACATAAAGTAGGCAGCACAAAACAAGCAAAGACATAAAATAATAAAAAATAATGTAATGAGGGTGTGGGTGCTTTGGTGTGTGTGTGAGTGTGTGTGTGTATACGTGAGCGTGAAGCACACTTGTGTTCAGACAACTCCTTATAAAAGAGAGAGAGAGAGAAAGATAGTCAAAGATAGATAGCCAGATATGATCCGATAGTTAAGTTTGGTTCATTAGACAGGTCCTAAGCCTATATTTGAAATTCTTGAGAGAAGTAGACTGAAATGCAATTTGAATATAACTGTTCCATAGCTGAGGCCCCCTGTATCTAACAGAGAATTGACAGAGCCCAGTACGGAACATTGGGAGGTGTAACCGTTTGGCATGTCTCATATTAAAGTTATGTACATCACCGTTTGGCTGGAAAAATGCTTTACAAGGCAAGGGAAGTGAAGCAGGCGGATGCAAAATTTTGCAAAATCCTTCTAGAGGACAAGTGACAAACATTATCTGTTGTGGTGATCAGACCTGTGACAGACCGCTCCTGTAAACACTCAGCCTCCCTGCCACCATATAGCATATTATATCATGATCTGATTAAAATTACTATGGCGCTCTCATGTTTTTAATGTGATGGAGGCTCACAATGCTTTCTGACCAGTGATGAAGTGAGAAATAAAGAGAGAGTAATGAAGTAAAGTGTGACACCTGGCAGTAAAACAACCAATGTGAACAAAAATCTGTAAAGAATTCTTTTTTTTTTAAATTATTATTCTTCCTTGAAAGACCCTGTCCTCATATAGCTTGCATCAGTTTTAAGTTACTTTCTATGAAAAACAGCATACATTTACATCACAAAAACATAAAAACTTATCTCAGCCATAAAAAAGCTGGTAAACTCTCTTCTGCAAATGAAAAGGTGTGGAGAGTGGGTTTAGATGGGTTCATCGTTCACCCTCCACTGATATCCAGTGGTGGAAGAAGTACTTGAATCCTTTACTTAAGTAAAAGTAGCAATACCATAAGGAAAAAATACTCCATTAAAAATTTAAAGTTCTGCATTCAAAAATTGACTTCAGTAAAGGTATAGAAGTATAAGCAGTAAAATGAACTGAAGTATGAAAAATAAAAGTCATCATTCTGTCAGAGAGTTAAACTATTGAAGCATGAACCTGTCAGAAGTCATTTAATCTTGTCGGTCTAACTGCTCCATATACTGTTGGGGAGTTTAATCTCTAACAATGCAACATATTTTATGAGAAAACCTTATTCTGCAGTGTAACTAGTAACTCCAGCCGGCAGATAAATGTAGTGGAGGAAAAACAGAAAGTCTCACAGAATGGAAATACTCAAGTAAAGTGCCAGAACCTCAAACTGAACTGAAGTACAGGACTTGAGTAAACGGACTTAGTTTCCACCTCTGCCATCCTGCCTGTGGGGCAGAACAGTGAAACCAGCAGTGGAGCCTCTTGTTTCCCGGGTCACATGGTCTCCCCCGGCAGAAATGGCGATGGCTCGTATTCATCATCTTTATAATGCCGGGGTTTGTTGTGCTGCTGCACTGATAAGCTTTTGCTTTTGTCCCCGTTTCAATGAGTCTTTGTTGGCCGGCTGTTATCACTGTATCTATGGACTGGCTGAACTGGAGGAGAGTTTGGTAACACTTGGCTTTACACTGGCCTTATTCCACTGTGTTTACCTCTGGAGGAGCATTGTAAGGACTCAACAATGTGGTGGAAGTACTTATAGAAAATCTCCCTTATAGTTAATTTACTCACAAGGGTGGAACAACACAATTGAAGTACGTTACATTCTTACACTTTGTGCTCACCTTGTGTTGTCGCAGTCTTGGAAGTACATTGTAAACTGGTGATTACCGCTGCTAATGAAGTTGGAAGAGGGTTTTTGTTTTCACATCTGTCAGAATCAGAATCCTTATCCTTATTGGCCAAGTATATTTGCACATACAAGGAATTTAGCTTAGTGGTTGCTTGTGTACATGTTAAAGACAGAAAGAATAAAACACAATATAAACCGTATATATAAAAACAAGAAAAACAGTATAGACGTATATATAAAATCGTAACACTTTACAATAAGGTTCACTAAGTTAAGGGTTAGTTAATGCTTAATAAGCATTAACTAACCTTAATTAACAGTTAACTAATGTGTAATTTACTAATGGTGTAAGGTATTAATTTATACATTATTAAATTATTAAATAATGTATAAATTAATACCTTAGTTAACATGAACACTATTAGTAAATGATTACCAGACACATTAGTTAACTGTTAATTAAGGGTTAGTTAATCCTTATTATGAAGTGTTACCTATAAAACATTATATAAACAACTCAAAAACAAAATAGAAATAGAAGAAAAGATGAGATCAGAAACAAATACACCAGCAATAGTTATTGCACTGTTTGAATATTGCACTATGATGGATAAAATAAATAATACATAAATAGATAATAGGTGGTGTGTGGTAGTGATGGGGGGGGGGGTGCAGTGTAATAGTGATTAAACATTTAGGAGCTTTATTGCATGTGGGAAGTAGCTGTTCTTGTGGCAGGTGGTTCGAGTCTTTACAGTCCAGAAGAAGAGGGGAGCGCCTGGAAGATGAGGTGAGCCGGGTGGGACGGCCCGCCGATAATCCTTTCTGTTGCAAGATTTCTCAAAACTTTACAAACAGATTTGTCTGACATCTGGTGGACAGATCTCTCTCTCTCTCTCTCTTTTAGTGTCAAATCTGGATCTGGGATTTCCACCATTAGACGATTTTTGTTTTTTTTTTAGCCATAACTATGATGCTGCATTCATTTGATGATGGGAAAGTCCAGAAAATCCAGAACTATAAACAGTGTTGCTTTCACATGTTATTTTTGAAGGAAAATCAAACCTGGAAGACAAATGATAAACAAACACAAAGCGTTACGGAGGCTGCAGCTTTGAAGTTGGAGAATTGTTTTCCGAGTGCCTTCTAGTTTTCATCATTCTTAAACAGATGTGGATGATGCTTGCGACACGTTTCCTTAAGCTGATATGCAGGTTACTACACTGGAATAAGCCCACTGTAAAATAAAGTTTTCCCCAGGATTCCCTCTTTCTCTGCTTGCTCTGGATAGACGACTCAGGCAAGAAATCCTCTGAAAACACAGCAGCCAACATGTCCCAACATGCCCTCTAATCACACACATCCAGTATCAGACAGAGGGAACACACTGCCAGGCAAACACACACACACACACACACACCATCTCCCGTCTCCCCAGCAGACACACAAACAAAAGTCCGTGACTCATGAGAGCCCAAAGCGATGTGAGACAATGCAACCCCATATTAAAGTATTTGTAATGTTGATGGATCTTTTCCTGGCAGTAATTTCACAGCAGCAAATTTCACAAAGGTTCAATTCAGGATTGGTTTGATTATCACGGTTATCAGTTTTTGACTGAACTCCAGATTTTAAAAAGGGAAAATCCACCCTAAAATAGAGTTCATGTACTGTGTATTCACCAAGCCACAGGATGTGATGCAACAGATACCTTTGAGAAGTCGTACTTATCGCCAAAAAGAACCACACAGAACCGAAGAACATGCAAGCAACACGCATTGCTTTCACATGCTATTTTGTCAGACAATCAAAACTTCATGGTAAACAAATGTCAGTTATGATGGTCAGTCTGGCAAACTACAACTCTGTAATAGAAGTGCGTGTGTGTAGAAGCGGTTTCTTACTGTTGACGGACACAAAACTTAGGAAGGTTAAAGGTCATCAGTGCGTCATAACTTGGACACACGGGCAGCAAAACTTTCTGACTTTCCGACTTCACCGTCCGACTCTGAATGGCGTTCATGGGAAATTTGGCACATGAATGCAGGAGAATATCATACCATGTGCCTTTAAATAAAAAGTCATGAACAGATGGATTCCATCTCGCCGCCAGATGTTTTCATGTGTTGTGTGAATGTTCATGTCATTTCAAATAGTTTAAAGATTACTTAGGTTGTAGTTGTTATCAGCATGGTGGTGGAGGGTGTGTGTGTGTGTGTGTGGGTGGGTGGGTGGGGGGTGTTGGAGTATGCAAAAAATAGTCAGTTTAGTCAATGCAAGTGCGTCTACCAGAGCTAAACTCATCAGCTGAACAGCAGCGCCCTCTGGTGGCTGATTTAGGAAAGTACCACAATAAATTATATATTATAGCCTCAAATAGTTCAAGTCCTTTATGGTCAAATGTACAGAAATGCAGGGTTATCTGTGCAATGAAATGTTTAGGGTGAGGCTCAGGTCAACGTAAACAACCAAAAGTACAGTACTAGAGAATAAAAAGAATAAAAACAGAAATACAAAATAGGAAATAAAAATATATATGTAAAGACTATATACAGGGCAGGTCGGACAAAGTATTGATTGAAATGTGCAAAAGTAGCAGCGAATGTATCAAAACTCAACTATTGGAGAAAGTATAACAGTAACATTATAAAGATAGTAGCATATAGGCCTATGTGTGTATATATATATATATATACGCAATTATCATTATTTGCATTTTTGCACTGTCTCTATAATTTCTATATTATGTACATTACCTTTATTGTTTTATCTTATTACATCTTCTCTTTTATTATCTTATTGTACTTGAATGTAATATATTATACATATAATTAAGGTTATGACAATTATAAAGTGCAATAAATGAGTAATGCAAATGATACCATTATGGGAAAGACTGACAGTGCAAATGGCAGAACGAGTGCAAATATTTTAATATTTCAATATGTGGTAAACTACATCACTGTTTTCTATTTTCAGGATGCAGTCTATGTAGCTGTAGCAGCACAGCATTGTTCCATGCTGTTTTCCTCTGTAGATCTGAGTTGGTGGGAGAGAGTATTTTTAATGTTCTTAACCTGTATTTACTCAGGGAAGGTTGACTCTTTTCCTGCTTCATTCCTACAGTAACACACATTCAGCTGCCCAGTGCAGCATTAGATGACAGAGGAACCTGCACACATAAGCCATAAAAAGGTCAGGTTCCTCTACGAACCGGTAATCCCTTAAAATAACCTTACATTTTCATTAATTCACCCCTTCATTCATGCAACATCCCCTTAAAATGAATCAAGGGAGTTATTAATGGAGGAGAGCCCATGGAAACCTCCAATCCCCTTAATCTTGACTCCTTACTTTCTAATTTAATGGAAAATTCAGGGAGACAGGAACTTTTCCATAAATTTCCACTTAATAACCTGTAAACCTGCACAAAAGGCCTGAAAAATCCCTTAATTACTAGAGTCTCTGTGACTCAACCCATGAATAAATCCCTATTAAACCCATGATACTAATCTCACTTTTTTAAAGCTGTGTTATTTTTAATGGATAATTAATGGTTATGTAATGGAGAAATTAAGGACATTTCAGAGCTAAAGTTTAGGGGTTTGGTTTTGTAGTGTTCAGGGTTACATGGTCTGAAGACATGCAGCAAATAGACGAGTGACACTTTGAACATTTACTTTCTGTCACCTGATGACAAAACCTGACTGAATATCAACACTGGACTCTCTAAATAAAGTGTTAACAGTATGTGAATACAAAATGTAGTGATGTTCAGTGCTCAGATTAGTTTAGTATTATTCAGACTAGAGGTTGTTTACCACTAGATGGCGCTTCTTACCATCCTTACACAAACAGCCTTTGCATGTACAGTAATGGAAAAAAAAAATTAGCTGGAATAAAATATACATATATCAGTTCTACAGGGTAAAAGAAGTAGGACAACAGCTGGAGATCTGAAATACACTGCAGTGTGCTGGATCATCGCCCTGGTTCCTCCATATTGGCAGAAAAAAAAAAAGTTTGAACTCATCTCTAGAGTGGAAACCTTGGACCAGTTCAACCTTTTTAACACTCAGCTGTGTTAAAAAACAAACAAAAAAAAGGACAAATGAGAATCTTACGCCATTTCTACAAAACCATAAAATTCAATACCAAACTGACATTACACTGATGGTATTCCTCTACCAGATTTTCTACAGCAAGAAAAAAAAAATCAAAACATGACTTCAGACAAAATATTTAACAGCTACTCTTAACTTTGATCACAGAGTAAAGGGATTTATTGAACACATCATGAATAAACACACCCCATTCTCACTGAAATACTTCAATTATAGATTTAAGTTCCAACTTGGTGACGCGGCAGGCATCCATGGCACACATTGGCTTGACTGGAATAAGCATGTTGACAATATGAAAGAAAATAAATCTGCAGAAAAACCCAAAACTACACCTGAAAAAAGGAATCTTAAAACTAAGGTTCAACATGGAATCTATCACGTATGGTGATTGCAATATAATGTTAATAGAACATAAGAAATCAATTAAAGCTAACAAAAAACTGAACAGTAACAATAATTGAACAGTCAAACATCAACTCCACAGTCACTCAATGACTGAGTCGTTTCAATCACTGATTGAAACAATTTTCACACAATTCTCAACCTAAATTAAAAGAAGAGTCATTGTTCTTGCACATCTCTGGATTTCCTGCTTTCAAATGGATCTGAGCACAAGGCAACTGGTTTTGGAATTAAATGAATTGGATTCACCTGGAATCCCAGATCTAAATCAGTTCCCAATTACACGGCTAGAATGAAAACCAGAGAAAATATTAAGAAAATAATTGCAGAAAGGAGAGAAAGAGGAAAAACACTAAATTACAAGTCCATTACTTATACACAAAGGACCTTCTAGCCTCTTATAATAACGTGATAAAAAGATGCAAAAGCTAATTATTTTTCCAAAATAATCATCAGTAACAAACATAATCAGAGAACATAATGTCAACTTCCATAGCTATGCTGATGATACATAACTATACATTTCTGTAGAGCCAAATTATGCAGATGATTTAAGCTCCTTCACTACTTGTCTATTTGCTATCAATGATGGGATGAACACAAATTTCTTAAAACTAAATGAGGATAAGACAGAAATCCTTTTGGTCGGCCCCAAAGCCAAAAGAGAAGAACTCTCCATAAGACTTGGGAACCTGAATCCCTGGATCAAATCTGAAGTAACAAGCCTGGGTGTTATCTTAGATTCTGATCTAAGTTTTAATTCCCATATCAACAAGGTGACCAGAACAGCATTCTTTCATCTTAGAAATATTGCCAAGGTGCGGCCCTTCCTGACCAGAAAGATGCTGAAAAGTTAACACACGTTTGTTACAAGTAGACTGGATGACTGCAATGCCCTCTTTACCAGCCTCCCTAAAAAGTCTATTGAGAGGCTTCAGCTTATCCAAAACTCTGCAGCTAGACTTTTAACAAAAACAAGGAAGCAAGAGCATATCACTCCAGGTTTAGCTTCATTGCACTGGCTCCCAGTGTCCTTTAGAATCCTTTATTTATATACAAAGTTCTTAATGGCTTTGGATCGGCCGACATTACAGAATCCCTGCTGTTCCTCAGGTCTTCTACTGCTGTTTTGTTTGAAATACAAAACCCCACTCAAAAGATCTTTTCAGCTTAGCTTTTAATTATCCTTCATTTTAATGGTTTAATTTGCTTTAAATACAATTCACTTTGTCTATTTTATTTTATTTGCTTATTCTTATCTTTTTATTTTGACTTTATTTTATTATTTTGATGCAATGCATTTTGCTTGTTCTTTTATATTTTTTTAATTTCTTTGCTTCTATTCTTGTATTGATGTAAAGAGCTAGGGTTCACGTTTAGACTATTGCAATGCATTGTTTACTTGTCTTGTCTGTTTGTCTTGATAGTGCAGTTGCTCAAATTTTAAGTGGGACAAATCGTGGTTCTCATATCGTTCTCATTCTTGATTCTCTTCATTGGTTGCCAGTTAAATTCAGAGTTGATTTAAAAATTCTGTTAATAACTTATAAAGCAGTGCATGGTTTAGCTCCCAGTTCATCTCAGAGCTTTTAAACTTTGTACCAAGACATGATCTAAGATCTTCAGGTAAACCTTCACTAATTACCTACCAGGTTATCCACAAAGGGTGACCGGGCTTTTGCTGTCAGGGCCCAAGGCTTTAGAATTCCCTGCCTGAAGAAATCAGGCTTGCTAGCAGTTTATCCTCTTTTAAATCCTTGCTTAAAACACAGGGATTTTGAGGGTAATGGATATAAAGTTTTCAATAAAGTTTTAAACTGTCCATGTCTCCAGTTTGTCCTGTTAATCAGACTTTGCTCTGCAGCATGTAAACAGGAATAAGCAACACATGGAAACAGCTTAATCCAAATATTGTCTTATTAAGAATAAGGCCAATAGTCTGATTATTGCTGTCCATGTAAAAGTAGTCAATGTAGTAGTCAGACCTAATATCTCTCCCAATCAGTGTTTTTTTTGCACACACTTTCTTTGTTTTTCTCTTACACACAGGGTTGTGACAGTTAAGTTGGTCCACTAAAATAATGTTCCCTTTTTGACAACACATTTGGAAAAAACAGTTTTCCTGTAGAAGTGGTCCTTTTTTGTTCTGATGGCTCATGTGTCTGTCATCGTTTTAGGAACTGTCAATCATTTCACTTCAATGCTTGGTTGTCCTGTCAATCAGTAGGGAAAGATCAGGTGCTGACATTTAGTTAATTGAGTCTTTGGTGTTGTGGAAGCCCCTCCCCTTCCCCTTCAAAAGAGGGAGGAAAAGGCTGAGAGGCTTCATTTCTGAACTCCCCCTCACCTAAGAGGACCACATGGCTCAAAACTTATATGAAACTCTGAGTGGTTGTGTGGGGTTTAATAAGGGATTTTAAACTGTGTTCTACTGCTGAGTTCTTGAGGCCAGTTGATATAAAAATTTTGATATAGTAGTTAGTGTGTCAGTATAGTCTCAAAATTGGGAAGGTAAAGGAGGATTTGCAGTTGGAATTGTCAAAGGCTGAGAAACTGAGGGCAAAAGATATTCTGAGGGGCCACACAAAAGCAAAAATTGTTATATTGTTAATATTGTAAGCAAAGTGAACTGGGACTGAATTACGTGATCGCATTCACAAATGATTTGACCGAATGCACACAAGGCTTTTGGCCAATCAGAGGATTCCTCCCCTCGCTCTCTCTCCCATACCTTCCTGTCTCTCTCACTATATCTCTCAAATAAAGCATAAAATGCCAAAAAGCAGTTTAAAAAAAAAAACAGTTGGGACTATGATTATGTCAAAGCATGTGTTGCAGGATGGAGGAAAATGGCAAAGAAGCATCCCATCTCAAAGCCTAACAACTCTGAAAGCTTCTGATGTGGAAGAAGGGAAACGGTAGAGGTCCAAAAGGAAGATAGTAAGACTATTGGGCCAGAATTGATTGAAATTGACAAAATTATTCGCACCACGGCATCAGAGGCACTGTTTCTCTCGTATCTGCTCTCAGGGTGAGAAATGCAGAGGTTACTAGGGTACAAGATAAAATGTCCAGAAAATCCATGTAAACAGGCTTCTGTAATATTGCGTATTTGGGCACAGAAACAGAATAAAGCAACCCCTGAAAGCCTTTTGTGACACTTGAGAAATGGTGGCATAAATTGTGACCGGTTCTCCGAGAAACCAACAGTAGAAATAAGCAGTGTCAATCTGTTTCCCAATAAATGCGTAGTGTAGGGACCACACGCTCCTAAAAGGACAAAGGATTACAAACTCCTGCCTTCATCTCATTCAAACCTCACGACCCCCACCTGAAACATCTGTACTACAATGGATTGGGCGCCGGTGAGCTCAAAGGTCACCTGCGCTATATAAACAGCAGGGACAGTGATGAGGCCGTAGTGGGGAACGCTTTGGCAGAAATGTTGAGAGCAGCAGCGGCGGTGGTGTTTCCAGCCGCATTGATTCATGTGCCGATGTTGACTTTTTGCTCGAAATTCCAGGGGAGGTTGAGGGGGAATCTGTTGGGTATTAACAACAGGATAGGGGAATTGGTGGGGTGCATTCCAAGGCTACCACAGAGGGAGTTTGACACTGAGGGGGATAGGGTGCATTGGACAGGGGGAAATAGAATTGGATATGGAGTGCTCCCCATGGGAATTAGGTAAGCTATAGGGGGTAGTTGTGTGTGGGGTTGTAGGTATGTATGAGTATTTGGTTGCGGGTAGGTTTAATGAAGGCGGGTGGTATTTTATGACAGAGTGGATGATGGTGGTTTGAACATGGGGAGAATAATGTTTCTTTGTTTTAGGAACATGGATGACTTTGGAAAACTTGCAAGAGTGTTTTTCAGGCTGTTAAAAGCCCACCACCATTTGGCTAATTTGATTAGTGGGGGGAGGGTGGCTCCGGGGTTAGCCAGAATCAGAGGGTTTTTGAGGACGGCGGTCTGGCCAGCAGAACCGAACCAGGTTGTCCAAGGCAGACTGGTCCAGGCTGCTGAATTGTGGTTGGATAGGGCCCTCACTGGCCTGGAGGAGCACTATGTTGCTCAAATTGAGGAGATATGTGTCTCGTTGAAGCAGCTGCAGATGGGGAGATGGCGGGAGGCGTGGGATGTGGCTGCACGGTGGATTCAGAGAAAGTACAGGGTGAAGGAGGTGGCCATTAGGAACGCTATGGGGGGATGTAGATAGCATTATGAAGGCAATGAGGGAGGGGGAGGGGGGGAGCGCAGGGAGGAAATGCACAAGTGCTGGCGGCCAAGGGAGTGGGGCCTGGGCTTTTAGGAGGGAGAGATAGGGGTACGAGGGGGTCGGGGAATCCGGGGAGCAGGGAAAAGAGGCAGTGGTTTGGGGAGGGCTAGGGGCGACACAACAGGAGCAACGGTTATAGCAGTGGAGGATGCGGGGGAAGGGCCCTCTAGGGGGCCCTGGAAGGAAAAGGGGATGGGTGTAGGAGGAGTGAGGGCAGGTGGAGTAGGATTTCTAGGGGAGGTAGGGGGTTGGGGGAAGAAGGAAAGACCGAGGAGGGGATAATGGATGAGGAGTGAGGAGGAGCTGATGGGGGGGGGGTAAGGAGGGGAGTAAGAAGGAGGGAAGGGAGGGTGGTGGTTGGGGGGAGGATGGGGGGGAAGCCTGGAGGGGGAGGAACAGAGAGAAAAAAAAGAGGGGCGGGAAGACAAGGAAAAAGAAGGGAGACCGGGATGGTATGGGGTGAACAATGACTTGGAAGATGAGATCCTTAGGATGTTGGTGGACACTGAGGGGTGGGATGTGGAGAGGCCGGTGGGGGAGGGGGGAAGGCAATGGAGGTAGTGGGGAAGGGAGGGCGGGGGGAGGGGGTACACCCAGGTGGGGGGCATTCACAAGACACGAACATTTTGGGGATAAGGAGAGGAATTGGGGGTTATGGCCGGGGAGGTCGGTTCTGGTGGTAGGGGATTCCAACTTGCAGCAGGTGCCTAGGCAATTGCTGGGGAGGGTGCAAGTGGATTGTTATCCGGGGGCGAGGTTTGCACACATTGCGCACATGCTGAGGCACAAGACTCCGGTGTCAAGGGAGGTGGAGAGGGTGGTGTTGTCAGTGGGGATTAATGACAGTGGCAGTGATGACCAGGCCAGAGTGGGGGACGCTTTTGCGGAGATGTTGAGAGCAGCGGTGGTGGTGTTTCCAGCCACATCGATTCATGTGCCGCTGCTGAATTTTTATTCGGAATTCCAGGGGAGGGTGAGGGGGAATTTGGAGAGCATTAACAATCGGATAAGGGAATTTGTGGGGTGTATTCCGGGGCTGCCACAGAGGGAGTTTGAGACTCAGGGGGACAGGGTACATTGGACAGGGGGCACGGGGGTGGCCATGTGGAACCATTGGATGAATTTTTTGAGGGACACTCAGGAGGTGAGGGGGAGGTAGCAGCAGTGGGGTGGGACACGGGGAGGGGCAGAGGGGGCGGGAGTAGGGACGGGGAGGGGCAGGGGGAGAGGGAGAGTGGGAGTGCCACTAGTGGTGGCGTAGTTGGGGTGGAGGGAGGGCATGTTATGAATTTGTCCCAAAAATGTAGGCTTTCAGAAGCCCAGGTGCAGTTTCTGGATAAGGGTTTGTCGTTTGTTCCAGTGGATAATAGAAGGGACAGACGGGGGGAGTTATTGGCAGGCGTTACAAGGTACCATAGGGGAATTAAGTTGAAGGCTTATTATGGTAAGGGGCAGGATCAGGGACAGGAACAGGGGGATGGGGAGACTGAAAGAGGAGGGAGAAAAAGGGGCAAGTCGTTCATGCCTAGATCGGAGTGGGAGCCAGGGGATGAGGATCTTCCGGAGGTGGTGTTGCAGCTGATAGCGGCAGATAATGAGGCCATGGCCGGACTGGGGTTTAGCTGTCGGAGGGACGAACCTAATTTGACGGGGCAGGAGGAGAAAGCTTTGAAGGAGTTTATGGGGAACAATACCATTGTGATTAAGCCAGCGGATAAGGGTAGTATGACTGTGATCATGGACAGGGAGCAATATATACAGGAAGCCTTGAGGCAATTGAATGATGGGGAGTATTACCGGAAGCTGGAGGAGTCAGTGGTCGCAGAATCGGTGGAGATTATTGAGAGGGTGTTGGGGGGCTTGGTGAGGAAAAGGAGGTTGAATAAGACGCAGGCAGAATACTAAAAGGGGAGGTACCTCCGCGGCCGAGACGCTTCTATCTATTACCTAAAATCCATAAGGACCCTAAGTTATGGATAGTGCCACATGTAATTCCACGGGGGAGGCCTATCGTTTCGGATTGCGGCAGTGAGAGCTACAGGATTGCGGAATATACTGATTATTATTTGAATCCATTGTCCAACCGGCATAGGAGATATGTCAAGGATACAGGGGACTTTGTATCAAAGGTAGATGAGTTACGGTTACGAAGGGAAGGTTCATGGCTGTTCTCTTTGGATGTGGATAGCCTTTAAACCAATATTGAGACGGAGAGGGGGCTACAGGCAGTACGGGGGTGCTTTGAAAAATACCCAGATAACAGTAGGCCGGATGAGGAGATTCTGGAGCTATTGGCTTTGAGCCTGTTGAGGAATGATTTTGAATTTAATGGGGAGTGGTATTTACAAATCAAGGGAACGGCAATGGGGAAGAGGTTTGCACCGGCCTATGCAGACATTTATATGGCAGATTGGGAGGAATCAGTGTTTCCAAAGTGTAAGAAGTTGCCCACTAAATATCTGAGGTACTTGGATGATGTTTGGGGGGTATGGGAGGAAACGAGGGAGGAATTTGATGGGTTTATAAGCACTTTGAACAGCCATCATGCTTCAATTAAGGTGAAGTATGAGATTAATGAGTTGCAGATGAACTTTCTGGACACGGTGACTTTTAAGGGGCCGGATTTTAATACAGGTAAATTAGACATTAGGATGTTCTTTAAGCCAACAGATTCCCATGCTTTGTTGCATAGGCGGAGTTTCCACCCTAGGCATACGTTTAGGGGCATTTTGAAAGCGCAGTTGGTGAGGTTTGGTAGGATCTGTACACGAGAGGAAGATAGGGAGGACGCGGTGAAGATTCTGTTCTCGGCACTGAAAAAAAGGGGGTATAGCAGGTCGGAGTTGCGGGCAGCGCAGAAGGAGTTCTGGAGGGGAAAGGAGAGGGGTACAGTGGTAGCTGCTCGGGTGGGGGATCCAGGGGGGGGATGAGATCATTCCATTAATTACAGAGTTTTCGGGGTATGCAATATTGGCAAATAGGGTTTTAAAGAGTAATTTTGAGAGGATACTGGAGGGCACAGCGATTAAGGAAGGGAGGAAGGTGATCTCGGCATATAAGAGGAATCCAAACTTAAGGGACTTGTTGGTTAGGGCGCAGCTGCCGGAGGAGGAGGGAGGGGGTAGGGGCGGAGAGGGAGGGGGCCAGGGGTAAGATAAGGGTGGTTAAGAACCGATCAGCAGGGGCAGTCTATAGGTTGGGGAGGGTAGTGCCATTGGGAGCAGCCAACTGTGTGTATTTGATCTTTTGCGATAGGTGTAAAAAGCAATATGTGGGAGAGACAGGGAACACAATTAGGTGTAGGATGAACGCGCATAGGTATAATATCAGACATGGGAAAAAGGCTCAGACCAGGCTGGTGGCCCACTTTCTGGAACATGGGTTGGGGAAGTTGAGGGTGTGGGGCTTGGTGACTAATCCAGGGTGGTCAAAGGGAGCAAGGCGGAGGGCAGAATAGACCTGGATTGGGCGGTTGGGAACACAGCATCCAGGGGGACTGAAAGAGAAGGAATGAGCGGGGACCTTTCTCCACGGGGTTTATGGGTGATCTTTTAATCTGAGGGCGAGTGTGAAACCTGAGGTCGGGGCAGCCGCTTGATCTGCGCAGGTTTGGTGGACAAGTCGGACATGCACAGGTGTAGCTGTGTATGTGTGTTGTGTGTGTGTGTGTTGTGCGTGAATGGAATTCCTTCCGTTAGGCTTACTGATGATCTCAGTGATCAGAAAGTAGGTCTATATGGAATGGTGAAGCCCAAGACCCGGGCAGGGGTTTGATCTGCGGAGCTCGTGGACAAACCTGTATAATTGATTTCCTTGTGGGAATTTCGGGTGTGACCGGAGGTCATGCCAGGGGATATGGGATGACTAAGTGTCTGACGATCACTAGATCATAAGAGCTTAAGCTGATATTCCCCCTACAAAACTCAGGTGGTGGAACGAATATGGGTGTGTGTGTGTGGGGGGCAGTAGGTGGTTGGGGAAGCAGCCGGGGGATGAGGGTGGGAAGAGGAGTGGGGGATGGGGTGTAGTGGGATGAGGGTGGGAATAGGAGTGGGGGATGGGGTGTAGTGGGCCCCATCCCCCACACTGGTGTCACAGTGATCGCTGTGTCGCGCCCCCGAGCGAGACCAATAACGTATTTATAGCGGCTTTCACCACTGCCTACGGGCGTCTCAAGCTGTACAGTTTTATGGAGCCGTTGCAAGACAGGGTTCTGTACTAAAATACAGATAGTCTGGTCTATGTCACAAAACAAGGGCAGACGCAGCTTGAACTGGGTCATTATCTGGGGGAGCTGACGGATGAGTTAGAAGGTGAGAGCATGCAGGAATGTGTTGCAGTGGGACCCAGAAGTTATGCTTATCAAACCAGAAACAACAGAGCAGTGCTGCGAGCGAAGGGCATCACTCAGACGTGCGAATGTAGGGAACGGGTCAACTTTGACAGCATCAAAGAGTTGGTAGAAGGTTACACTGAAAACTCTAAACAAGACATGATAGTGGCCCCGCAGCACAACATTGTGCGCAATAAAAGGGTTTTATCTGAAAAATTCACACCTTGGTGTAATACAGGAAACTGATTTTGATCATAGGCTGCGGTTGCCTTTGTCCTGTCTGATTGTGGGTACTACCAGCGGTAGTGGAAAAACCTATTTTGTTAAAAATGTACTGGAAAACTGATGTGATGGATTCAGTACCTGAAAACATTGTATGGATTTATACATCGTTTCAACCCATGTATGCTGAATTACAAAAGCTGAATAAAAAGATAACATTTGAAGATGAACAACTTTTTCCTTTTGCAAAAACACACCTGATTATTTTGGACGATATTTGTCAAGCGAATGACCATCCTGAAATTATAAAAATCTTTACACAGTATAGACATCACAGAAATTGAGCGTCATGTTTTTGGCGCAGAATATTTTTCACCTTGGTAAATACAGCCGTACCATCAGCTTAAACAGTAATTATCTCATCTTGTTTAAAAATCCTCGTGACGTGATGATGCTACCAAAAAGCCTCATGGTTATTTAATGTTAGACTCGACTCCTGTGTAGCGATACCAGTGAGACCTTTGGAGAAAGCCCCAACCTCTCTGTTGCTTTCTCGAATCAACACAACATGGCCTATCACAACAAATGGCCATAAAGGCGTCTGGTTGATACAAACCACAACTTCAAAAGGGGCATCTGCCAGCAGGAGATGTCACCCTAAAAGCTTTTGGGGAATTAACGACAGGATACTGCGAGGAGGTTTGCAGCTTTCTCACACATTCCAGAGTTAACAACCTTTATCTTCCAGCCATCGGGAGATGAAGGACTCAGGGACTCAGGATCCCTAATGAACAATACATTCACACCTTCATACCTTCCACACCTACGAAGATAGGGGATCATCCTCCCTTATCTTTATTGGAGCACCAGACGGTCTGATCAATCGAAAGGGACAGTCACCATTGGGTGAGAACGAGTATACATACCAAGGTGTCAATACGAAGGAACAACAGACTGTTGTTGACACGTACCAGAGTCTCATCACTTCCCTCTCTCTGGAACAGGACTGTCATAAATCTTTTTCCTCTCTCTGCTCTATCCTCTGAACCTACTCTCAACCCTATACTTCTTCAAATGTTTTTCTATAAGTGTATCATGTATCTTGAAGTATAGGCTAAATGTGCCAACTATATATGTTAAAGCTGTTAATTCGTAGGGGACTGTATGCACCCACAATGTTAGCTATTGTAGTTAAGGAAATGATTACAATTATTTTACTCTCCCTTTCTTTTTGCATGGTACCACACTGCCACCTTGTGGTCATTTATAACTAGGACAGGTCAGTATAATGTTGACCAAGCTTAATGGTATTAAATAGTTAAATTGTTTTTCACATTAGTCACATAGTTAGAAACACAAGTTATATATATGAGTTAACTTGGTAAAGAGTGTCTAGTTATAGATTAGGCCATGAAGATTTATTTGAGGTCCTTATATTGATATGCTAGCCATATAATTTAGAATGTAAGTTCCCAGGTTTTTATTATTTTGATCAATTGACAACAGTAATTGGTGGAGATGTAAAATACCTGCGTATTACTTTAGGAAGAAATCTTAATTAAGATCACTTTTGTAAGGGATCTCAAAATAAAATAGACTAGAGGAAAAATTCCTCTTACATCCATTTCCCCCCTCTCCCTATTCGGGGTGGAACCTTCTCAAACAAAGAAATTAATTAGTAAACAAGGCGTAACAGAAAAAGAGCGCGAAGCGTGATTTGCATGGCGAACCACGCCTGGAAATTCAAAGATCTATAAAACTCTCTGATCTGGCCTTGTTCGCGGTTCAACGTGCGTTCAAGATTCCGCCCTCACCAAGGAACCTGCGGAGACCAAGATCAACAATTTTAGCTGCAACTCGCCTTTAGTGAAACTTAGAGTTTGAGCCTGGAGTTAGAGACGTCTTCTCCAGATGAACTTAAGAATCGCTTGCAAGAAGTTTGAACCTCGCGTCTAATAGTCAAGAAGTTATCAACGCCCGGCCAAGCGAAGATTGCTTTCAAAGCTATTTAGGAACGAGATTATTTAGACTTTACAACAGTTAGAAGAGCTAGAAACTTCAACTCCATCCAGCAGCCAACACTGGTGCAACATCGCCACAGTGTTCTACATCCACGGGCCTGACGACTACAGCTTTGACGAGCCGGTAGCGCTGCTCGCCCCGACGTGACGTGACGATAGTACCAGAGACCAGCTGTTCCATCCAGCGTCTGCCGTTGCCAGGCAACCGGCCTCGCCGAGTCCGTCTCTCCGAGCTCAGCGGGACCAGACAACCCTGACCGGCAAGACCTCCCAACTGAACAAGTAGGCTCTGACTATCCACGTCTTTACGGCTGAGAGTTGATGCAAAAGCTTAGATTCAAGTTAAATAGATAAAGAAAGTTAGGCTTTATAGTTTAGTTGTCCCGTAGCTTTCCGCCTCGTTCCTCTGCTTAATTGATCCATACATCTCTCCATTTACTGCTGCCAATTCTTATTCCCACATTTCATTATCATTTTCCTTTCATCCTTATTCTGTTTCATTACATTCCATGTCTATTTTAGTCTATAGTTTCCGCATTTCATTCTGGTGATCAATATCAGTGACTTATATTGCTTATTTCATTGAATATGGTTATACTTGGATCATTAAATAAATATTCCCATCTATTGCAGAGAAGTTGTCATGTGTTTCCTTACCTGCAGAGAAAAGTAATCCCTGAACTGGAAAGATCTCGTGATCTTTAGATTGATGACTGATTAGTATGAGTAAAGGTCCTTCATTTACGAAGGTGGTGCCCCAACGAGTGTAATCTGATCTCTTGATCAGAATATGAATATTTATATGCCTTTACCAAATTATAAGTTCGATATTTTCGACTCAACACGCTACACCTGCCTGTCCAGAACAGTTTAGACTAAGAACGGGTCTACTACCCGGAGAACCATCCTGCGTGTATTTGCCTAAGAAGAAAAAATAAGATGTCTGTACGTTTGAAAAGAAACCTCCCGCTGCTGAGAAAGCTGGCAAACAGCTCGCCGAGCCGACGCAAATCCGTGATAGAAGGATGCCCGGCCGATGTCATACAGGCTTTATGTGAAATCGGCCATAATCTTTTGAAAGGAAACATCCCCCTCATCGCCTGTCAATACAAAAAACTAAAACGACACAAGAAACACATCAGACTGATGGTTAATAAAAATACTGGCCTAAGCAAGAAATGAAAATGTGAGGCTCACACAGATGCTTCTGATCCAGTTTCAAAGGGTAATGTGGCGGCAGACGCTGCCGCTAAACAAGTCGCCCTTTCCGCGACCTCCATGGTGAAACAACTTTCTAAGACTACTCCTCTCCGATGCCTATTCTTCAAATGGTGTAGCTGGTGCCCAATCCAGTGCTGATGAAAAAGTGGAGTTATGGATTAGGAAAAGTTGTAGTTTAAACGGGGAGTATAGCTTGTGGCTCCACCCTGATGGTAGGGTTATGTGTCCCCGTTTTCTCCTCCATTTGTTGCCCATGGACCCACACATGTAGGAAAGGAGGGGGGGGGTGAATCATAGCCTTCAATCTCAATGGTTTGCACCAGGAACAACAGCAGCAACTGTCTGTAGTATCACGGTGTATGATCTGTCTACAGAATAGTAGTAAAGTAAAGAAACGATAAAACACGACCACTTGCCACCTCCATCAGGTCCATTTGTAAATATGCAAATGATTTCCCACATATGCCACCAGTTCAGGGTTTCAAATACCTTTTAGTATGTGTGGATATGTTTTCCAAATGGGTAGAAGCTTTCCCCACTAGGAAGGAAGATGCCGCTACGGTGGTAAAGTGCCTCATGAAAGACATTGTGCCAATATTTGGTATTCCAAAAAGCATTAATAGTGACAGAGGCACCCCATTCACCTCCAAAGTGACACAACAGATGTGTCAGGGATAGATTGGAAATTGCATATCCCTTATCACCCACCAAGCTCTGGGCAGGTAGACAGGATGAATGGGATTATAAAAGAAAGACTAACTAAAACTGTCCAGGCAACAGGACTAAAATGGCCAGATGCATTGCCGCTTGTGCTTTATTCAATCAGGAGCACACCAAACAGAACTACAGGTTTGAGTCCATATGAAGTTCTGAAATCTAGAAATCTGGGTGTAATCATAGACGGCGATCTAAATTTTAAGAGCCATATCAATCAACTCACAAGATCAGCCTTCTACCATCTAAAAAACATTTCAAAACTGAGGGGCTTTCTATCAAAATCAGACTCTGAGAAATTAATTCATGCATTTATAACAAGTAGACTAGACTACTGTAATGGTCTTTTCACCGGCCTCCCAAAATCAGCTGTGCGGCGACTACAGTTAATTCAAAATGCAGCTGCACGCGTTCTCACCGGAACTAAAAAGTCTGAACACATTACGCCGGTTCTTAGATCCCTGCATTGGCTCCCTGTCAAAACTAGAATCGATTTTAAAATTCTACTACTTGTTTACAAAGCTCTAAATGGCCTTGCACCTCAGTATATAACAGACATGCTAATTAGATACAAACCAGCAAGAACTCTCAGGTCCACAGGCAGCGGTCTTTTAACCGTCCCTCGTACTAACTCCAAAGCAGGGGATGCTGCCTTTTGTATTTATGCCCCAAGTAGATGGAACGCCCTGCCTGAGGACCTGAGAGAGGCCCCCACACTGAACACCTTTAAAACCAGGTTAAAAACCTTTCTTTTCACAACAATCTATGGCTAAGTTCTTAATGTGTATGTGTGTGTGTGAGTCTGTGTTTTGTATATTTTGACATTGGCATATTCTGCACTGATTCTTGTGTAACTGCACTAACACTTGTTGATGCATATTGCATATGCATACTGTATTGTCTTTTTATGTAAAGCACATTGTGTTGCCCTGTGTATGAAATGTGCTGTATAAATAAATTTGACTTGACTTGATGGGGCGGCCGATGACTACAGGGGCAAGCCCGCCATTAACACCACACAGAGCTACCCTGATATGGACGGAGGAGGTCATGAGGGACTACATACTCTCTCTGACTAACATTTTGAGAAAACATCACTTGCAGGTTTCCTCTAGGTTACCGGAACCCAGGGAAGAACCAACACATCCCTTCCAGCCAGGAGACTTTGTTCTTGTAAAAACACTAAATAAAGTCTCTCTCTCCCCTAGGTGGAAAGGACCGTACCAGGTGCTGTTGACCACCAGCACGGCAGTAAAAGTGGAAGGCAGAGCTGAGTGGATTCGCGCCACACGTTGCCGCAGAGCACCATGCACCAGTTCGGGGCCAGCAGAGCCGGGACTGCGGTGCAACCATCTGTTGCATCCTCAGCGCGGGAGTGATACTCATCCTATTCGAGGAGGACCTTCGGGGAAAGGGTTCTCCAAACCAACATCCAACGACAAACTCAACGGCGTTTCCAGAAAAGACTCTGAGCTCCAACTTCAGGTTGAACAAAAGGGAAAGGTACAGTCGTTCAGCTCCAGAGGACACTGTCTCGTCTCAAACAAATGCTAACGGGGTTCCATATACTAATCTGTACATGAAATTGATGCATGATTTTGCTTACACCCTTAATAGGTCTGAATGTTATGTATGTGCTCATATTCCACATACTTCAGGAGAGGGTATGCTTTTGATTCTCAGTCCACTGTCAGGACCAGACATGGTAGGTTGGGTATTAGCAATGCAAAAGAGTCCTTATGCCGGAGGTCAGGTTGACTGTACAGAATTTAAACATTATCAGACACTTGACCAACTCAGTATGCTGCCACCAGCTAACAGGACCTCACTCCTGTCTTTTTCCCCATCTCACTGAGGAGCAAGTCTCCAAACTTCTGCTTGACTCTCGTCCCACTACCTGTCCATTGGACCCCTGGATTCTCTCAACTTTCTCAAGGCAATTATGGTGAATATTATATTATTATTATCCCGTTATTATTATAATAGTATATTCATCTATTAATGATATATATTTTATCACACGATAGAACCTCTGGCTGATCTGGAAGCGTGTCTGACACCCTGGAACTCCACGCAACCCGAACAGAAAGCCGCTGAGGATCCACAGATTTCAGAACCGCCGCCGCCGGTGAATTCCGTAGCAACGCAAACCGATCCACCGGCTGCTCAGCCGGGTGAAAATTTGTCATCCTCCAGCTCCAGAGCTTCTTCTTTCGTTAGAAGATCGCACAGAAGGGGTAAGTTTCTTTAGCCAGGAAAAGTGGAGGAAGGTCTTTGAACCTCCGGAGGAGGACGATTACGCAAGAGTGTTTGCTGACCATGAGCGATGTTTGCTGTAATGTGAATGATGTTTTCAACAGCGTGGGCTCCATCATCTGCGATATGAGTAAGATACTGTATCTGGCCTCTAAACCGTAAATTGATGTAAACCTAGGTGTGACATATTTGATCATGGGTGAAAACAAAAATACAGAATTAGACCTTATACAGTTAAGGGCTTTATCAGAATCTTTTAGAGCTCTCCCTAATAATGACCCATTACAAGAACTGCCTGCCCCGTTACTAGATGCAATAGGTGAACTAAATCAGGAAGGAGTACACGCTGATCTTTTAGACCCTTTTAGACCTCTCAACAACGCTATCGCTAGCCTCAATGCACCGGACCATTCACAAACCCTCGCAGAAACAGATTGTTTGAGTGAAATAAACAACGCTCTCTCTGAATTACAGCGAGGGGGTGAAAATATAAACGTAGTAAACGGTGTAAACAACTCACAACAACAACAAACGCCTGAGCACGCAGAGCCTCGTACAGAGTCCCATACAGAGCCTATCCCCGAGCCTCGCACAGAACCGAGAGTGGTAACACGCACTACATTTAATAACGTAGAAATAAGAGAGCTTCTAACTTTTCCTCGCTCCGAGGGTGATGCCGAGATTGATTTTGTTGCGTTCTATAATGTCGCGGTTCAAATAAACAACATGACGGAAAGAGCTTTTTCACACGCGCGGTGATGTAATCCAGATGGAGTTGAGAGGTGAAAGGTTACAAAATAGCGTATCCCGCATTTTAACCGTCGGCGATGAAATGGATAGAAATGGTTTTCAGAACCTCTTGGATCGACTAGTACAATCAAACCAGTCCGTAGCAACGGACGATACTCTAGAATTAGTCGTCCAAGTAATCCACAACCCGCGAGGAGGCGGTAAAAGAAGAATGTTGGAAAAAACATTAGAGTGTGAAATCCTTAAAAAGAAGGTTCGCTTTCTGTACGTGGTAGAAAACCCCGATAATCAACTGTGTTTTGCCATCAATATAGCTCATCTTCTGCGTCCCAGTCTCTGTGACAGGGGAGCCGCTATACTCGGCGCTCAAATTCAGCATAAGGCGGGGTTGACCGCACAGACGGCTGTGACTTTTAGCGACATCGGTAAATTTGAACAAATTCTGAACCGTAAAATTGTTGTGTTTTACAGAACCGATAATTCAAAAGCGCTCTCTAAATACCAGACGTCTTTCCAAAAGCCGACTAACAGGTCTACACTGTTTTTATTCCTCTTCCTAAATCACTACTATGGCATTAAAAATCTCAGCGCTTTTCTAGGCGTTAGTTACGTGTGTGAGCATTGTTACGCGGGATACAATGTTTTGAATCACAACTGTGACAAATACTGTAAAGTTTGCTTAGACTCTGATTGTACACGGCATGAGTTGAAACTTACTGCGTGTAACGAATGCAACAGGACGTGCCGTTCCCTTTTCTGTTTGGAAGCGCACAAAAAGCCTAAATGGCGTGCAAAAGCCCTAGTATACGCCAGCGAATGCGAAATGCATAAAAAATGTAAAAAATGCGGTCTGCTATACTACGTGGCTCTGACTAAGGACGCCGAACCGCACGAGTGTCCGACGCCGGGGTGTTTAATCTGTGGAGAACATCGGTCGCCTTACTGACCCCAACGAGAGGCACGAGTGTTATATACAGCCTCTGCGCCCCGAGGAAGATTATAACCAGAACTTGATATTTTATGACTTTGAAACGTTTCCGGACGAAAACGGCGTTCACGTCCCTTTTTTAGTGACTACTAAAACATTGGAGGGAGAGGAGTGGTACTCCAGCGGGCTCCAATGTGCCAAAGACTTTGTTCTGCATTTCAGAAATCCCCGATATGCCAAATCGCTGTTTATAGCACATAATTCTAAAGGATTTGAGAGCTATCTCGTTCTGAACGCCATGGTCGAGTTGGGTGTACATCCCACCTTAATCATGCAAGGTAGCAAAGTCATTTGTTTCAAAGACAGCGACTACAGACAAAAATACATAGACTCGCTGTCGTTTCTATTCATGTCGCTAGCCGCTATGCCAAAGGCCTTAGGCTTTACCAATAAAGTCAAAGGGTTTTTCCCTCACCGCTTCAGCTCAGAGGCCAATTTAAATTACGTGGGCCCCTACCCCCCTCGTGAGCTTTACGGAGTAGACCAAATGACTGAAAAACAAAAACAGGAATTTGACGCCTGGTACAATACTACGGCTCTTCATGGGACTTTTGATTTTCAGAAGGAAGCTAAACTTTACTGTGAAAATGACAGACATCCTCAAGCAGGCTTGCTTGATATTTAGGAAAGAGTACATTAAAGAGACAAAAGTAGACCCTTTCAGCTGCGTGACCATCGCCTCAGCGTGCATGAAAGTTTTTGTCACCAATTTCTTAGAACCTCATACCATCGCCATACCCTCACCCTACGACTACAGACAACAATTTAAAACATATTCAAGCGCCAGCATCCAGTGGTTAGAGTGGGTCATGTCCACAGATAACATTTTTATTCAACACGCTGAATCTCGGAGAAAAACAACTAGGAACGTATTTTGTAGACGGATATGCTGAAATTAACGGTGAAAAATGGGTCTGGGAGTTTCTGGGGTGTTTTTACCACGGTTGTCCCACCTGTTTTCCGTCTCATGACGTTAGCCCTCTGACACATACTAGTTACGCTTTGCACGAGGCCTGCGAGGTAAAATTACAAACGCTACAACCCGTGCACGGTGTAAAAGTGGTAGTGATGAGAGAACACGTCTGGACCGAGATGAAAAAATCAGATCAGGGGTTGCAGGATTTTCTAAAACAATACGACGCTCCTCAGCCTCTCTCACCCCGAGAGGCTTTGTACGGAGGTGCGCCGTACAGCTCAGGTACACAGCCGCTTCTGATGAAACTGTACAGTACGTAGACGTGACTTCCCTCTACCCCTATGTAAACTGTAAGTATCCTTACCCTCTAGGACACCCCGAAATAATCTACAAAGATTTCAAAGAGCCTCAGGCTTACTTCGGATTAATCAGGGCCGTTGTCTACCCTCCGAGAGGATTGTTTTTCCCCGTGTTACCGTACAAAACAGGAAAAGGTAAACTAGTGTTTACTCTCTGTCGTACGTGCGCCGAAGGGTTAGGGTTAGAGGGTCCTTGTGCACATAACGATGAGGCTAGAGCGTTGACGGGGGTCTGGGTTACTCCTGAATTTAACAAGGCCATAGAGACGGGTTATAGGGTTGCTAAAATCACAGAGGTGTGGGACTTTAAGAAGCGTAGCAGTTGTATATTTGTCGAATACATTCACACTTTTCTCAAGGGAAAGCAGGAAGCTTCAGGCTACCCCGTCGAAGCGTTGAAAAATCAAGAAAGCAGAGAAAAATACATCAGGGACTATCACGCAAATCAGGGCATTTGGTTAGACCCTTCTAAAATAGCATCAAACCCTGCCAAAAGACAAGTGTCTAAACTCTGTCTCAACAGCTTTTGGGGAAAGTTAGCACAGAGAAGTAATCTGCCCCAAACCCAGCTAGTCAAAGAGCCTCATGAGTTTTTCCAGATCATGTTTTCAGAAACATACACGGTCAAGTACTTCACTTTCCTCAACGGCAAAACGGCTCTGCTTCAGTGGTGTCACAGTGAACGCGGTGTAGCACCCCCGAACAAGGCTAATAACGTCTTCATAGCGGCTTTCACCACCGCTTACGGGCGTCTCAAGCTGTACAGTTTTATGGAACCGCTCCAAGACAGGGTTCTGTACTACGATACGGATAGTCTGGTCTATGTCACAAAACCGGGGGAGACGCAACTTGAACTGGGTCATTATCTGGGGGAGCTGACGGACGAGTTAGAAGGTGACAGCATACAGGAATTTGTGGCGGCGGGACCCAAAAGTTATGCTTATCAAACCAGAAACAACAAAGTAGTGCTGCGAGCGAAGGGCATCACTCAGACTCACGAGTGTAGAGAACGGGTCAACTTTGACAGCATTAAAGAGTTGGTAGAAGGTTACATCGAAAACTCTAGACAGGATGTGATAACGGCCCCGCAGCATAACATTGTGCGCTATAAACAGGGGTTTCATCTAAAAAAACTCTTCAGTTCACAAAAAGTTTAGAGTGGTGTATGACAAGAGGCGACTCTTATCCCACGGTCGAACTGTACCCTTTGGTTATTAACTTCTGGTTATTAACCCCTGATCAATTTTGTAAATAAAGATGTCACACCTTGGTGTAATACAAGAAACTGATTATGATCATGGGCTACGGTTACCTTTTTCCTGTCTGATAGTGGGACCCAGCGGTAGTGGAAAAACTTTTTGTAAAAAATGTACTGGAAAACTGATGTGATGGATTCAGTACCTGAAAACATTGTATGGATTTATACATCGTTTCAACCCATGTATGCTGAATTACAAAAACTGAATAAAAAGATTACGTTTGTTCACGGACTACCTGATTCTTTTGAAGATGAACAACTTTTTCCCTCTGCAAAATCACACCTGGTTATTTTGGACGATGATATTTTTCAAGCGAATGACCATCCTGAAATTGTAAAAATCTTTACACAGTATAGACATCACAGAAATATGAGCGTCATGTTTTTGACTCGGAATATTTTTCACCGAGGTAAATACAGCCGCACCATCAGCTTAAACAGTAATTACCTCATCTTGTTTAAAAATCCTCGTGACAAGTTACAGATGAATATCTTGGCTCATCAGATATATCCCCGACAAAAAGCCTTTTGGTTATTTAATGTTAGACTCGACTCCTGCCTGTCCAGAACAGTTTAGACTAAGAACGGGTCTACTACCCGGAGAACCCTCCTGCGTGTATTTGCCTAAGAAGAAAAAATAAGATGTCTGTACGTTTGAAAAGAAACCTCCCGCTGCTGAGAAAGCTGGCCAACAGCTCTCCGAGCCGACGCAAATCCACTATAGAAGGATGCCCTACCGACGTCATACAGGCTTTATGTGAAATCAGCCATAATCTTTTGAAAGGAAACATCCCCCTCACCGGTTGTCAATACAAAAAACTAAAACGACACAAGAAACACATCAGACTGATGGCAAATAAAAACACCGGCCTAAGCAAGAAACGACAATTATTGACTCAAAAAGGGGGATTTTTGATGCCTCTGCTCACTTCTGTTTTACCGTTTGTGGGTCAACTCGTCAGCGGACTCATTCCCAGATCCTAAAAAGAAAATGCAGAAAATGTATATGATCTCTCCCGAGCATCTAAACCGTCTACAGGAAACGCAAAAGAGTTCTGAAAATATCAGACAAAAGGCAGAAAATGAGCTGGATGAGAAAATGAGAGAGATTCTTAATCAAAAAGGATTTTTACCCGATGAGAAAATTAAAAAAATATAACATGCGCCTACAAAAATATCTTAATCTCCAAAAACAAAAGGAAGGTGAAACTAGAGAAATTACCCTTAGCCTTCCTAAAGAGACTGAATCGAATCTGACTGAAACTGAATCTCACCGAGATATCTTTAACGAAGTACTCGGGAACGTTAATCCTCGTTTTCAAAAGAATACGGACTATATTATGCGCAAAATATTAGAGTCAAAAGGAGCGACCGGATGGAACAAGGACGGTGAATTTGTCTACAGAGATATCCCCGTCAGAGGATCGCACATGTTGGATTTAATGAAACATTTAACATCCACCCATAAAACATCCGCCCCGTAAAACCAAACCTATAGGTTGGGATGTGTTTCTGAAGGCGTTGTCTGATCTGAAAATACCTCTTTCAACCGTGACTAATACTCAAGCACGTCAATATATCCTAAAGCTCAAAGACCTCTCGGAAGATTCGGACCTAGACGGTTCTGAATCCGTCGTCGGACTGAAAAAGAAGGAAAAGAGGAATATTGTACTTTCTCCACGCTGGTCTATTAGCCGAGATGTCTCAGAAGATTCAGAGACCGTCGGAGAGAAAAAGAGGAATATTGAACTTTCCCCTCGTTGGTTGCAAATTTCAATTCAACTTTTTTTCTTCAATAAAGACAAACGTCAGCGTATTCATTTTTCCAATATTGTTTCAAGTACATATTTTTAAGGATAAAGAACATTTCATTTTTAGTAAAGTACTACATTTTTTTTTTTTTTTTTGTGACACTTAATTGTGACACTCTAAATCTAAAATCAAATCAAAAATGACTCGTTAAATTTTAAAGAACAAGAGGCATGGTTAAAGGACCCTGCGCGCTGATTCCTTACACATCGTCTATATCTTTTCACAAAATCTGATACCATGACATAATTTTTTATCGAATCATCTTGATACAGAGATAACACACGTTCGTAGGACAGGCCGCTGGCCCTGTGACATAAATAATAAACGCAATGTTCCCCACAAACCACTGATAGAGGGTGTTGAAGCTCTCTCTCGTGGTAGAAAATTGAATTTATGGAATTGAAATCCAAAAATTGTAAGATACTTTTAGGGTAATGGGGATAATCGGGGAAATCCAAAAGAGTCAAAAAAAGTAGCCTCGCCGTCTTCCTCCAGAGTCAGGGCGAGCCAGTGCTGTCCGGGTCGATGACGGGGGTCCGTGTTCACTATAAAATAGACCGGAGGCCTAAACGTCCTCCGCAGTAACGGTAATTCATTGGAGGCCCATACGCCGCAGAATGTATCTCCCAGTAAATGACGCAAGAGGCCTTCCAATTGATGATTATTCATATTAGAGTCAGGTTTAGCAGTAATCTACCATCACTTGTCGTTTGGAGTTTATCTCCAAAATAGAATCGTAACAGGCGTACACGATGAGCGTGGTCATATGAGGTAAGGGGACTCTGAATCTCATTTCCAGTCTTAGATTTCCGCTGGGAACGGGTGATAAAGCGTTGCTGTCTTCTTCGGGATTTAGATTAAAAACAAATAAGGCGTATCCCTGTTGAAAATCCTCTCGGTTAATACAGAGAGGTAAGTCTTTAAGATGTCTCCCCGTGGCTGTAAACATATTGTAAAACTCTCTGACCGACTGGTTGTTGTTAAATTGTGGCTGGAAAGCTTTGGCGGGGACCTGTCTGCCGTCCTGACAGAGGGCCATGTATTCCACATCGTTATGAATAAAGTTAAAAGGTGACAAGTCATTTCTCCCCGTAAAGGCTTCGTGGTTAACCATTCCGAGTACTAGGTACTTGGGCATGGTCCCCAGAAATAGATTCTCTTGATTACATATTCTGGAATTCTGGGGGATGGAGTATGTTTTCACATTAATACGCGACAACGGGTACAGAGCGTTACCTTTTAGCAGGGCTGCCGAATGACCTAAACGCACGGCGGGGGAGACTGTGGCTTTCTTGACAAACAGGGAAGCCCCGAGTATTTTTAAACGGTAATCGGCGTTGGCGCCCGCCATGAGGCAGAAGGCGTCGCTTCCCCGGGTCAGCTTAATTCTCAAATCCACAGAGTTCAAAAGTAACCTCTCGCAGAAAAATATGTCGGCGTGAAGGGGGCCCAGCAAGTGAAACTCTCTAGAGTCTGCGCTGAATCGACCTCTCTGAACAGCTCCTTTATTAGGCCCGTTATTAATCACTACAGAGTCCATAGCGCCTGCTGTGTCTTTGTAAAATAACCCCGCGCTAAACTGACTTTTTAGCGTATCTTCTGAAAAGTTTGTACGGATGAGTGGCGCTGGCCTGAGAAATCAGTCTGTCTCTGAGAATTACGTCGCATTGTGAAAAAATGGTATTCAGAGGGTGATTACACAACTTGAAACAAATCATTCAGAAACTACAAACACTACATACTACAATCTAATTTTTTTTTTTCTTTTTCCAGATACAAACACAGAGTGATATGAGTAAAAACAAACAAAAAAGAATCAAACATTAAAACATAAAAAAAAAAAATTCAAACTAGAAACAAAATCATTCTGAAACTACAAACACATTGAACATTACATACACATCAAACACATTACGCCAGTGGTTGGCAACTAGCGGCCCGCGGGCCAAAACTGGCCCGCCTGTAATAGTATCTGGCCCGCCAGATGACACTGAAAATCTCTGATCTTGCCATGCTTTGTGTCGTGGTGCCGTCGTATATTGTATTCCTTGCAAACTGCAACAACTTCGTTGCAGATTAGACAGACTGGTTTGGCGTTAATAAAATCAGGTAAGATGAATGCATACTTGTCTTTCCATTCTTCTTTGTACGTCCTACCTTCGCTGTCAACTTTTCTTTTCATTGCTTTTGACAGTGACATTTTGTCTTGCTAGCTATCAATGTTTTGCTAATGTCTCTGTGCACACAATGTAACCTCCCGCACAATAACGCGGGTAACGATGTAACGCGAGAGTAACGTACGTCGGATATCCAATCCTGAGTCCATAAAATAATTACTACAATACATTAGTTAGGCTCAAAGAAGTAGTCATTTTCAAAATGGAAATGATACACATTTATTATTAACTGTGTGGAGAGGGGAAATATGAGATTTACACACATTCATGTCTTAAAAGACAGTCTGTCGGTGATTAAAGACAGCAGTCACATTATCAGCAGGTTACTATTATAAGCTGTTTTATAACGCAGCCACAGAGTGGAGCAGGAGACAAAGCAGTAATAACACACTAATAACAGTCTGTAGCAAATTCAAGTTATTTTATTTTAAACAAATAACTTTCTTAAATTACTCTTTTGTACAATATATAATAGTATAGATTAGGAAAAAAAAAAGTTTTGTTTGGTAGAAAAAAAGGTTCTGTCCAAGATATGTTTTGGCCCACCATTCAGTTACTTGGAAAAAATTTGGCCCGAGGCCAAACGTACTTGCCGACCCCTGCATTACGCGGTCATCGGGTTATGTATGTTTGATCACCTTTAAAGCATGAATCAAAACCGCGGATCCGAGTTTACGGCGAACAACATTGTGCAATATTTGCAATTCATGCATGGTGTTCACAGCCTGCTTGTTTTTTAAGCAATGACACACAGCGTCAATAAACAACGCGTAAATAGTAATTAGATGGAACACATTCATTTTTGAGGAATGCAGGAGCATGTTTTCAACAATTTTACAAAACCTCTCAGATACTGAATTTTCACATAAGCGTGATGTTGTTTGTACAAGCAGTTCCCATGGTGTGTATTGAGACTGCTCCCGTACAATTTCTGTAATCTCTTCTAGTCTAGTTACTTTAACCTCTCTGCTAGGCCTATCGTTTACCTTGTTTTCAATGACTCGAACTATAAGACCCTGTAACTCTGAAATTAAAAAGTACTCCTCTATAGCTACAAACACGATTACCCATCTCTCTGAGGAGATGAGTTTTCAAGTCCTTCCCAAAACCGGAAAGCTTCTTGCAGTATTTTCAGGTTGTTTTTGTCTTCACCGATATGTGAATTGTAAATCTCAGTAAGTCGGTCTTCTACACAGTCCTCTGTTTTCAGTTGGTGAAGAAATGTCTCTGTAACGCCACGGACTTTGGGATCTGATGCGATGATATTGTGCGATTTGAGCACTCGCTGGATGGAGGGGATAAAGCGAATCGTCCAGAGTCTGGATTGGATAAAAAAAAAAAGGGTAACTCCTTCAGGCATTCGTGATGTTTTTGACTCCCGTGGTTAATTTGACAACCGTAGCAGATTTCGGTTTTATATTTACTTAAAACCGGTATCAGCAAACTAACTACTGAGGCTTTTACCGTGTCCAGAAATAGACCAGACAGCCATCCGTCCGCTGTCGGAGTGCCGGATAAACCTGTAGACCTCAATAATGGTGGTGAATCAGAATTTGATGCTGAAGAGTATTCAGGTCCTTCCCAAAACTCGACAACTTCTTGCAGTTTTTCCAGCTTGTTTTTGTCTTCACCGATATGCGAATTGTAAACTTCAGCAAGTCGGTCTTCTAAACAGACCGCCGATTTTAGTTCATGAAGAAATGTCTCTGTAACGCCGCGGACTCTGGATTCTGATACGTTGAAGTTGTGCGATTTCAGCAGTTGCAGGATGGGAGGGGATAAAACGTTTCGTCCAGAGTCTTTTTATTAACTTGCTATAATGGGCTAGGTAAAAACCCTCTGGTAGCTTACCGGCAAAGCAAGAGTGTTCTTTTACAAACGGATGGTTAATACGGCACTCGTGGCAGATCTCAGTTCTATATTTGCGTAAAACCGCTCCCAGCAAAACAACTACAACGGCTTTCACCGTGTCCACAAATAGACGAGGCAGCAACCCGTCAGGATCATCTCTCAGTGGTTCAGAGTCAGAATCAGAATCATAAGACGTTGATGAGTTTTCAGCCTCTTGAGTTTTCAGCTGATAAAGCAATAGTATTGTCCGGGCTCACGGCCTGCGGGGATAACTGTGGTGTAGGAGGGAGTGACATTGTGGGGGGTTTTCTTCTTCTTTGTGTTCGTCAACCCCCACAGAACCCTGTTATAAACGATAACAGGGGGGCGGGGATACAAAGGTCCAGGGGGTGTGTCTATGGAAAGGAGAGATTCCTTTTCACAAGCACTTGCTCATTCCAACGCGCTGGAAGAGAGACGTAATCCTTGCAGCGCATTCTTCAAACATGATCAACCAGGCTTTGACGGGCACGCATAACGTGGTCTGAAACACTCCACATTCAGAATTAAAACGCTCGATGACAAACCGTCCAACGGGATCATCTTCTGCATTCACGCAACAACTCGCTCGATAGTACCATTTGCCTGTAGGTATGTTCTTAGTCTCCCATACAGTTCTGAACGTTTTTTGTTTGCCGGACTCCTCCTTTTTCCTCATCGTTGTTACCGGCCGAGTTTGGATCAGTGTTTTCCTTATTTTCCTCCTCCTCCTTCACCATTAATGTTCTTTCTTCCACATCTGTCCCACAGATCACAAATTGCAGCAGCGTCTTTCACTTTAAGACAGTGTGTTACCACCAGATTCAACACTCCCCAGTCGTTAGATGTGAGCGTAGTTTTTACCGTGTCGGGACCAAAAGACTCCCCGACCGGCAGATGATAAAAACAGAGTTCACTGACGGTGTAATTAAACACATACCCCAGGATCCCATCCGGTCCCAGGTTCCATTCCCCGGAAAGTGGTTCTGCAGGAGGCAACTGGGTCCTACACAGATACATGACACGTTTCTTAGGAGCGAACCACAACGGTGATTCTTGGAATGTAGTCACAGGTACTTCTCAGATAAACCCCGCCATGTTAGGTCTCTTTGCCATACTTTCCCCCTCATGAAACGGGGGGCCTTAAATGCAGTGAGACGAAACCCTGGGGAAGGGGGGGGGGGGGAGAAGGAGACGCATTCCAATGACATCATGCCACAGCTGGGGGGGGGGGGGGGTCGGGTCGTGTCCCTGACCTAGAGAAGGAGTTAGTATTCTGATGAAAGCTGTTCTTTATATCTCTCTGATCCTGAACAATTTGCCTGTTACATGTTTGGAGATCAATATGATGTTAGACAATTTGCATTTGTGTCTGATCATGTAGCGATTGTTCAGTGGCGATATGCAAATGCACAGGCAGCTAAAACCAAAGACATAAACATCTTTATCGGGGCCATGACAACTGCATACGCTCGACTCATGTTGTAGGATTTAATGGACAAACTAGGGGAGAGATGCATCTGTTCCGATACAGACAGTGTGGTGTTTGTGTCCAAGGAAGGAGACTGGGTTCCAGAGTTGGGGCCGTTTTTAGGTGACCTAACTGATGAGATTAATGGGGATACCGGAGAGGATGACTACATTGTGGAGTTTGTGTCAGGCGGCCCAAAATGTTATGTGTATCAGACACTGCACAACAAAACCCAGTTGAAATGCAAGGGTATCACTCTAAATGCCTGAAATGCCTGTTGTCAGGCATGACACCCTTGTAGATTTAGTTAAACAGTTTGTGTCCCATGACGATCATGATGAAAGAACTCAAAATGACAAAAACCGACACGATCGTGAGAAATAAAAAGCCCTTTCAGCTTAAAAACACTTCAATTGAAAAACGACTTCAGGTGGTGTATACGAAGCGTAGGGTGTTTCCAGATTTTACAACATTGCCTTATGGTTTCTGAAATGGCTGTTAAAGAAATTACCGAATTTGATTTTAGACTACAACATCCTTTTAGTCTAATTGTATCAGGCCCGTCAAACAGCGGAAAGACTTTTGTAAAAATGTTAAATTGAAAATGCAGACAAACTCTTGTCTAAAAACATTGTTTATATCTATTCATGTTGACAACCGTTATGACTTGTTGAAAATTAGAAATGTGAATTTTGTTGAAGGTTTGCCTGTTTCTCTGTGTGATGAGTCTTTGCTACCTGTACATAAAAACAACCTGTTAATTATTGATGATTTGATGAATGATGCTAGCAATAATGTTTAAGTGCAAAATGAGTTAAGTATGTGCATCATAGGAATTTGAGCTGTATTTAGTACAGAATTTCTTTTCAAGGGAAAGTTAGCAGAACAATTAATTTGAATACCAATTATCTAATTCTATTTAAAAATCCTAGAGATAAATATCAGGTTTTTCTTATGGCTAGACAAATGTTTCCTGGTAAAAGTAAATATTTTATGGAATGTTTTGAAGATGCTACAAGTGTAAAGTGCTTTGAGTGGTTGGTAGACTAGAAAAGCGCTATATAAATGAAGTCCATTATAAAGCCAAGACCCCAGATCATTTACATCTCAGAACAGATTTGCTCTCTACACGCCTAAAAGCAAATATGCAACATATCAGAATGTATAAGAAGAAATTTGTCTTTATTACGATCATTACATAAAGTGTCGCCCGCTCAGAAAAAGCTTATTCAATCTGCTTCTACAGACTTTATTTTGACATTGTGTGAAATAGCTTTCAATGTTTTAAAGGGAAAATTCCTTTAACGAAGACACTATCAAAAGTTAAGAAAAAAAGCTGTGCCGTTTTATATCGAATCTTATTGCATCAAGACGGGGGTAGAAGATCATGGAGCATGCTCAGAAAATGTTTCTAGTGCCTCAACAGCAGTTAAATCTTTTAAGACAACCGGCTCAATCTATTCGGCAGACTGTGGAAAACGAACTGGACAGATCTATTAAAGACATCGTGGAACAAAAAGACGATTTACATTAAAAAAAAAAAGCCCAAAAATACTCAATTGCCTTGCAAAGATTTCTAACAATGGTAAAGCAGGGAGCGCAAGAGAAGAATAAGTTAACTTTATCTTTTCCAAAGTCCGTTGATATTGATGCTAGGGCGGGGCCTCTGCATGCTCGTTCACAGAGGAAAGTGTCAGTATTATACTACTTCTGTGCCTCGCTCCTCATTGGATTAAAAAAAAAAGAATACAATTATAGGTTAACCCAAACACTTCAATGTGTGGATGTAAAGCTTCAAATGATTGCAGCAGTGTACCAACAACTCATGTTCAGTGCCTAGTTCAGTATTTGGGCTAGAGCCTCTGTCCCACTAGATGGTGCTGCTTACCATCTTTAACAGCAGAGCCTTTTCTCCCACAGTGTAGCTGATGCCGTGTCCACTGACACACAGCAGACTTCATTCTGTAACTGTAGTGTCATGGAGCCAGGAGGGGCTGCCAGGTTGGCCTTTGCTGTAACAGCCACACATGGAAAGACATTTTTCTACTAAATGAACAATGCCTCTAGTCATTTAAAAAAAAAAAAAAAAAAAAGTTCTATATTAAGAATTATGGCATGTTTCCCCTCCATTTATATACATGATTAAAGATGTTTAATGGAGACAGTGTTAATATTTCATTTTTTTAAAGTTGTTGCATTTTCAAAAACCCCATCTTTCCCCAGGCAGTTTCAGTCTAACTCCAGGAAACGCATCACAGCTGGACTCCGTCCTGATTGGCTCCCTCCCTAAAGGAGGACTGAAATCCATCCAATCAGGGTCCAGTTTTCAGCATTTGAACTGGAAAGCCAGTATTGTGACGACTCAGTCTTCACATTCATTCAGTTGAACTCATTCAATGCAACTTTGAACTAAACTACATTCATCTGCACAAAACATCATGAAGAACTTTATTCTGATCCTGAGACAGATTTGAAACAAAATCACTTCCTGGAAAACAGGATCATGCTGCACTAGTAGGCGTAAATAAAAATTCCACATGACATTTTTGAACAGTCCCGACGCTCCGATCAAATGAAACTGCCCTTCTCTTCCTGACTCTGATATCCCATTGGTTTAGACTTTTGTATGATCCCTGACTGTTATGTCCCGCCCCAACATCCTGTTGCAAAGGAAATACATCCCATCAAGGAAGTAAAGATGCTGTTCCATGGGGTTTTAAGAAAAATGGTGTGTCTAGTGGGGCGTAAAAGACTTGCATCACACCCACACACACACAGCTGACAGGGTTTCAGCTCGTCTCGTCTGCTGCTCCACAAACAAAACCCCTTTGCAGCAGATTTTGTTTTTATAGAGAAGATTCAAAGTACCAACCAAGCAGAACTTCTTTCTCTAAAGGAAAAAAACCGTGTGTGTACCATCTGTGTACAACACAAACCTCTGATTCAGCTTTTAAAGGTCTAAAAGTTTCTAGCTGGCATGCGGCCTTCCAGGTGAGAGGAAGGCAGAGCAGCCAGCAGACCGGCTCTTCACTTCCTCTTTTAAAGAGGAAGGGGAGGGGCTTCCACCAACCAATGAGGACTCAGTTAACTGAACAACAACACCTGCTCTGCTACAGCTTAATTGACAGGACAAGCAAAACGGACTGAAACTGAGAAAATGATTGACACCTGAGCAGGATTAGGAAGCATGTGCCACAGAGAGCCGACAGCCTGCAGCAGCTGTCCACAAAATAAAAACATCCACTGGATTTAACATTGAATCCTCCTTTTTTTTCTTTACCAGTTGATTTTGTTTTTATTTTTTGGACATCTTACTTTACTATCTGACTGAAATGAATCTACACACATTTCTGCAGCAGCTGATTTCACTGATTAGAGAGGAAGAACTCATCAGTGAAGTCAGCTGCTGCGGTGTCTGTCACATGGTCGCCCAAACCTGGAACAGTTTGTTAGGGTTCACTTTCACAGAAATATAATGTTCCCCAAAAATGTAAATGTCTTTGGCAGTTTTAGTGGACCAATTTAACTTGGGCTACATGAGTAAAATATTTTCTGTGTAACATGTTTATCCACCATGTGCTTTTCTAAATGGAATCAGGACATACTTTTGTTATTTTCTCAGTAAAAATGACTGTGAACCAGGAGAAAACTACAGTTCCTCCTGTAAGAATCCAATATTTTGAAGTTGTGACACGTTTTATTGTGTCTTGTCTTATATTGGCTTTAGTAAAATGTCCCTGGACAGCTTGACAGAGAGTATATTTTCACATATACTGCTTTATTTAACTTTACTTGTCAACCATACAATGCCTGGTCTCTACAGCAGTATATTCTCTAAACATACATGTGTAGATTAATGTGATGCATTTAAATTAATATCACTGCCAAAGATGTGTACCCACCCCTCTTTATGATTGTTCCAGGGAAAGTTGACTGAGCATGCATGCACTTTTATTTTTCTTCATTAATGCCCTGCATCACACTTACAGACATTCACACATGCTAGCTGACCAGTTTAAACACAGTCTTCTACTGTTGGTCAAACAAAATAGTGAAGTTAATTTGAATTATTGAGAAAAAAATATTTAAATTGTGATTTTTTCAAACCTCAGCTCCCACAATCATCTCTTTACACTCAAAAGTATTTCAATAGAATAGAAAGATGAGTAAAATCCTCTGAAGTGAGAAGATTGAGCCACTCCTCACTACTAAGGGGTGAGGTTAGGGTTAGGGTTACATTTACAGGGTTAGGGTTACATTTACAGGGTTAGGGTTACATTTTTTCCCTTGCTCCCCTCTCTCCTTTTGTTTTGCTGTCCATTAATGTTTGTTGCTTAATGTTGTCGGTCTGTTTTGTCCCTTAATGTTGAGTTTTATTTTATCCCCGAACCTCTGGCCAGGCCGTCCGTTGATATAAGAATTTGTTCTTGAGTGACCTGCCTGGTGAAATAATGGGTAAATAAAATGTCAGGGTGCCTCTCCCTGCGACAGTCCACTGACTTTGCAGAGCCAAAGGCAAAACACTTATTATTCCACAGCTTTGTCATAAACTTATATTTTTGTAGTTTGTGTCAACTGTACAGGTCTTAAGAGCTTTATTATCAGACTTTCAGGACACCGCATCAGTAGTGTACCTCAGAATAATCTACATTTTCAGACTAAGTTTACATCTTCTCAGAGATTAATCTTCCTGGTGTATTCAGCCTCAATTGGCTTTTAAGGTAACATCTCTTTTTTTAGCTCTTAGATGTAAAAGGAAATAACTCATCAAACCTGTGCCTTACGAGCTAAACTTAACTTTGTGTATTTTAGTTTTCCCCCTATTTAGGAACCCAGGCAGGGCCAATACTTAACATTAGAGTCGGGTTAACCCTAACCCTAACCCTAGTCGGCTTTTGTTAACACAGCAAGGAACCCTAACCCTGACTACAACACTTAAAACAACCTTTGTGCGGAATCAACTGTTTATCAGCATGGAAAGTATGTTATGTATATTTGGTATGCAGCTGTCCTATGTGATGAATTGCTGATGGGTTTGTTAACTGTATTGTTTTAATGTTTTAAATTAATGTTGATGACTAAGAAAGTCCACATGCTGGGTAAGAAAATGGACATGAAATAAGGTTCCTCTGGTTTCAAATAGGGTTAATTTAAATAGGGTTAGGGTTAGATCTTGATTGATATATTAAAAACATGTAGAGTAAATCATTCAAGATCTTTTTGATTTCCCCTTGTAAATTAATGTTGTAAATTAGTTATCTAGCTAACTCTGGCACAGCTACTGTGTTGTGAATGGTCTCTGTTAAATAAACTGAACCACAGCTAGGGTTAGGGTTTAACTTTTAGGATCTGGCTTACTGAACAATGAATAGGGCTTAGGGTTAGGGTTCAAATGCCTGTCTGGGCATTTTCCCCATGCAGACTCCCAACCAAGGCAGAGGGTTAGGTGAATTTAAATTACAACAACTTCTCCCTTTGTTCCCTCCCATACCCCCCAGATATCATACAAATATCTCAAATAATTTGTGGGCAACTTCTTACAATTAGGAAAAACGGATTCCTCCCAATCTGCCATGTAAATATCAGCATAGGCTGGTGCAAACCTTTTACCCATTGCTGTTCCTTTCATTTGTAAATAATACTCCTTATTGACTCAAAGCTAATAGTTCCAAAATGTCCTCATCTGTCCTGCCCTCTTCTGGGTATTTCTCAAAACACCCCATACTGCCTGTAGCCCTCTTGGAGTTTCAGTATTCTTTATTCTTTATTTGGATCCACATTAGCTTCCACAAAGTGGTCGCTAGTCTTCCTGGGGTTCACACAAAAACAACAATAAAAGGACAATTTGAAATCACACAGTATCGACAAGAAAAAGCCATATAAGCCAAATATAAAGATCAGAAAATAAATGAAATGACTCACACATAAAAGAATAAATAGCAGTAACCTATGATGGAAACAAAAGCAAAATTGTCACAAACACACGGCACCAAAAAAAGAAATAAAAACAAACAAAAAGGTTCCTTGTCTCCTCTCCCCTCTCCTCCTCTCCTCTCCTTGTCTCCTCTCCTCTCCTCTCCTCCCCTCCCCTCCTCTCCTCTCCTGTCCTTGTCTCCTCCTTTCCTCTCTTTGTCTCCTCCTCTCTCCTCTCCTGTCCTTGTCTCCTCCTCCTCTCCTCTCCTCTCCTCTCCTCTCCTGTCCTTGTCTCCTCCCTCCTCTCCTATCCTCTCCTCTCCTTGTCTCCTCCCCTTGTCTCCTCCTCTCTCCTCTCCTCTCCTGTCCTTGTCTCCTCCCTCCTCTCCTCTCCTCTCCTGTCCTTGTCTCCTCCCTCCTCTCCTATCCTCTCCTCTCCTCTCCTGTCCTTGTCTCCTCCTCTCCTCCTCTCTCCTCTCCTCTCCTGTCCTTGTCTCCTCCTCTCCTCTCCTCTCCTCTCCTCTCCTCCATGGTGAGACACACAAACACACAAACCGCTCTCCAGTTATAGTAGTGGGACACTCCTCATCATTCAGTTGTCTTAATCACAGTGACACTCCCCTTGTCCCCTTGTTTAATCACAATATCCGTATTCAGCATCAGTTCCCGTAAAGCTTCCTCCTCCTGTCTTGTAAAATGTGGCTTGTCCCTCCAACAGTTCACCCCCAACCTGCTTCATTATCTGCCTCCATTAGTCTTCACACTACACCTGGAAGATCATCATCTTTTGGTTCCCATTTCGATTTCAGCATAAAAAGGCTTTCTCCTTCTTCTTCTTCTTGTCCCTTCACCCCCATTAAAAGGTAAACATTAAAAGATGAATTACAGCACACGAAATATCAAAACTCATAAAATTATAATAAGTGCTAATTAGGTTAGGGTTAGGCATGCAGTGGAGAGGGTAAAGAAGGGAATGAATCAAGTAAATAAAGGTCCTAAATACAGTAAAGCAAACGTGTGTGTGTGTGTGTGTGTGTGTGTGTGTGTGTGTGTGTGTGCCTGGGCCCGTGCCTGTGTGTGTGCACGTGTGATTGGATCCAGGAGTCCCGGGGCAGCGCCGGGTCAAATCCGCTCATTCGTATTCGCTGCGACTCCAGGACTCGTGCTGCAGCGGGGATTTGTTGCATCTTTTTTTTTTTTTTTTTAGAGTCTAGTGTCGGTGAGTGTTTATTTGATTGCTGAATTTAATTTCAATCCTCAGCTGACGAACGTGAAAAGGAGCCGGTGGAGAGCGAGTGATTTCATGTGTGTGACTGTGCGAGCTTTAATCAACCTGTAACCCGCATGAAAATCGACCCAGGCCGGATTAATGTGATACTCAATTATAATCCTGCAGCATGGGGAACTGCCCTTATTTAAACTCACAGGCTGAAACACAGAGGGACCAAAATGGAAACTAATGTATTTCATCATAAATGTTCATATTAAATAGGAATAAAAACATCTGTAAATATCAGAGTGGTTGGGTATGAGAGTAATATTTCAGATTAGACTGAAGCATTATGGTGGAAAACAGTCATTCCATTACAAATATTCAATAAGGATTCATATTCAAATAAATTCTAGATTATTTGGATTACAAATAAATATTATATATAATATATTTTTTATCAATAAAAGATATATTGTAAAAGATACATTGCACCATTTATAATGGTTATAACCTTACTAATTAAGCTTTATATGTGACCAGCCAACCTGTTATTTATCTGGATTCTTCATCCAAGTCATTTTAAATTTAATCCTTTTTTTTTATTTGACCTTTATTCAACCAGGTAATCTCAGTAAAACCAACAACACCCAACAATTTATTGGACTAAAAAAACAATAAAAATAGCTGTAAGGACTGTAAGGAGTGAAGCTGGCAGGACAACAGCTGTATTTTATTAAATTTCTGAAAGGAAGAAAATGTTGAGTTGAGTTTCTCTGACTGAACCAGTGATGGAGTGTTGTTCATATTGTTTCACCTGACAACACAGTAAATGACTAACCTCTAAACAGAGTAGTCGCATTGACATTATTCATCTTTAAGTGAACATGCAGGATGCACCATGCTACAAGTTACAAACTGCCATCCCACTCTGGAAGTCTCTCTGCTGCGTGCCAGTGTCATGCCTTTATTTTGTCAGGGGTGAAAAAAAATGCTACAGATAAAAAAAGATTAATTGGAAATAGAGAACCTGGAATACCAAAAGAAGGTAGGCCTGTTAGATTATTTGTGGAATTATTTCAAAGACTTGTATAAATACAGTGCGTTTTGTTTGTGTTTTCCTATAGCAACAAGAGAATCAATAACACTTGAGTAAACTGTTAAACTCTTTTATTCTCATTTTCAAGACACAAATTGAGTTGCGATGGCCTCTCCTGCCAGAGGGTTGGTCAGGTGTGATGGGGTCAACAACATCAGGGGGTGAAGGGTTGCAGGGGAGCGTATCTATGTTCCCAGGGTCCTAAGTTCCCAGGGTCCTATGTTCCCAGAGTCCTATTTTCCCAGGGTCCTATGTTCCCAGGGTCCTAAGTTCCCAAGGTCCTATGTTCCCAGGGTCCTATGTTCCCAAGGTCCTATGTTCCCAGGGTCCTAAGTTCCCAGGGTCCTATGTTCCCAGGGTCCTATTTTCCCAGGGTCCTATGTTCCCAGGGTCCTATGTTCCCAAGGTCCTATGTTCCCAGGGTCCTAAGTTGCCAAGGTCCTATGTTCCCAGGGTCCTAAGTTCCCAGAGTCCTATGTTCCCAGGGTCCTAAGTTCCCAAGGTCCTATGTTCCCAGGGTCCTATGTTCCCAAGGTCCTATGTTCCCAGGGTCCTAAGTTCCCAGGGTCCTATGTTCCCAGGGTCCTATTTTCCCAGGGTCCTATGTTCCCAGGGTCCTATGTTCCCAGGGTCCTAAGTTCCCAGGGTCCTATGTTCCCAGGGTCCTAAGTTCCCAGAGTCCTATGTTCCCAGGGTCCTAAGTTCCCAAGGTCCTATGTTCCCAGGGTCCTATGTTCCCAAGGTCCTATGTTCCCAGGGTCCTAAGTTCCCAGGGTCCTATGTTCCCAGGGTCCTATGTTCCCAGGGTCCTATGTTCCCAAGGTCCTATGTTCCCAGGGTCCTAAGTTGCCAAGGTCCTATGTTCCCAGGGTCCTAAGTTCCCAGAGTCCTATGTTCCCAGGGTCCTAAGTTCCCAAGGTCCTATGTTCCCAGGGTCCTATGTTCCCAAGGTCCTATGTTCCCAGGGTCCTAAGTTCCCAGGGTCCTATGTTCCCAGGGTCCTATTTTCCCAGGGTCCTATGTTCCCAGGGTCCTATGTTCCCAAGGTCCTATGTTCCCAGGGTCCTATTTTCCCAGGGTCCTAAGTTCCCAGGGTCCTATGTTCCCAGGGTCCTAAGTTCCCCAGTTCAATATTCTGTTAACACAAATTAACCCTGCTATTGTGTTCGGGTCAAATTTGACCTGTTTCAAGTTAAAATATTTCATAAATATTATCCAGTTTTTTTATTGGAACAAGGCTTCTAAACAGCTATATAAACACAACAAAACCAATGGTTATCATTTTATTTGATTTTGAAGGTCTCTAAAAAAAATCTGTGGTGTCCCGGGTCAAATCTGACCTGGCAGAGAATATTAAAGAGTCTGGGTGGTCCTGTGGATAAAATTTTACTCAAACTTGACTCAAACTCTTGGGGGAACATCTTTTTCAGGTTCCCATTATGTGCTATATAGAGCTGGGTAACATAGGACCTTGGGAACATAGGACCCTTTGTCATGTTCCCATTATGTGCCATATAAATCTGGGGAACATAGGACCCTGGGACAGCTGAATCTGGTCATCTCTGTCCTGACCCTGGTTTTCCTCTGGGCCACACTGAAGCTGATTTGAGGTCAGGATAGCAGGTCATCAAATACCTTTGGCAGCCACAACCCCCGTCTCCCACCAGTATGCCATCAAGGAGTCCTGTCAAAGGGGAGCGGTGGAGAAAGGCATAAGTGTGACAATAATCCAACCCATTTATAGTGCCAAGTGCTGTGTGTGAATGCCATACCTGCATATTGAGGCTGTGAGAAGATTTTCTACTCCCAGTCGCCTCATGTTCCCGGGGCTGCGGTGAGAGGAATATGGGTTCAGTCTGTTGCCACCGATCGCTCTCTGGAGTCTGATCCTCTTTTACAGCCAGAGTGGGGAAACTATGGCTCTTGGTACATCTATACCAGGAGACAGGTGTGTAGGAGAGGACTGGGAAGCCGGCAGAACATAAGAAGAGTTTTTCGCGCACTGTCTATACTTGCAATTAAAACATCATACTATAAAGCAAGGAATCTCTGTCTGTCTGTATGTGTGTCCTTCGCATATCTCGAGAACCGTTCGTCCGATCTACTTCACACTTGGCGGGCGTATTGCTGGGGACCCAAGGACGTGCGGTGTCGGATTGGACACGCGACACGTTCAATATTTATAAACTTTGAATAAACAAGCGAACAGCTCTGTGCAGCAGCGGGGCTCAAAGCAAGCGACTAGTAGAGTAGAGTAAACTTTACTGTCCCCGAGGGGAAATTTGTCCTGGGCACAGTGCTACGGTCCATTGCTTCACATAAAAAACATCACAAAACATGAGAAGCGTTTGACCCGATGCTGGACAGTTGCTTCACATAAAAACATCTTAAAGACGAAAGATTTGACATTGACAACACGACGGCTTAAAAAGAAACTGTAGGAATTAAAGTGCTAAGTGCTAAAGTGCTTGTGTATTTATTGCACATTGCTGTATTGCACTAAGATTTAGCATTAGAGTTCAGCAGCTTGATGGAGGCTGGAACAAACAAGAGCTTCAAGAGGTTTGATTTGCACTTTGGCACGCGGAGTCTTCTTCCTGATGGCAGAGGTTCGTATTCAGAGAAGAGGATGCTGAGAGTCCACAATGATTTTTGTTGCTTGTTTCACGACCGCCTGCTCGTACAGGCTCTGTATGGGCTCGTATTCTTTCTTCCCTGACTGATAGCCTACGCCTGTTCTGAACGGGCACTGCACTAGTTTATTAGAAAATAAGCGATGTTTCGGTACTGAGACCTTCGTCAGGCAAATGTGGGCAAATGGCCTGGAAACACTACAAACACATCAAGTCGTTCTCTGAGAGCGGCAACTACCGTACTTACTACCGCGAGTCAGACTATATGTTCGTTGAGATTTTCAACATCGCTGATAGTATGCAGATATGAGCCGGTAGCCAAAAAACGCAAGGCAACGCACACAGTCTGCGGCACAGTTATGACATGGCTCCGCAGAGCTGCGTTTGCTATATAAGGCTCTAACAGAGTGCAGAGGTCAGCCAGTCCCTCAGCGGAGAGGCTATATCGCTGGTATGATAATTCATCTGGGAAATCAAAGCGGTTCTGACAGTCTCTAAACCTGGGGCCGGATTCACAAAACCTTCTTAAGAAAAAAAATCTTCTTAAGTGCCATTTTTTCCTTAACTTTAGTCTTAAGAAAAAAAATAGGAAAAAATGCTATTCTCAAAAACAGTTCATATATATTTTCTTAACCTTCTTATGTTTCTTCCTAAGAATAAATGGTATTCTTGAAATGAAAGTTCTCAAATTTGTTCTTGATTTTTTCCTTAACTTTCAGACGGCCCTTCACCTGTCTTAAAACTCCTACAGTGAAAAGGTAAGCCTCTAATATCATATATTTAAACACATTTTAGACAAGTAGGTTATAGTTCAAAGTCTTCATAGGTTCCCCTACACCTAACATTAAGATGAACATTTATTGTAAAGCTTTATTTGGTGTAGGGCCAGGTAGGCCTCTGTCTCATGTCTGTTGGAAATAAGCTGCAAATTTTACAGTTACCAACAGCAACCAATGTTTCAATCTTTGCTCTAGTTGCTCTAAATAGGTTTTTCCCCAATTGTTTTGTAGATGGAAGCACTTTGGGTTGCCTCCTAGCCTTGTCTCCTAGCCTCCTAGCCTTGTCTCCTAGCCTCAATGGCAGTAAGCCTAAAGTTTATTAACCAGAATTAATTCAGGCCCTATTTTGAGAAGTTCTTAAGTAGGAAAATTAAAGAAATTCGTAAGAAATGAGACTGTTACTAAGAAAATATTGAGGAATTGCACTTAAGAGTCTTCTTAAGAACTTCCTAAAATTTCCTCTTATGTCATTTCTTAGAGAAATCATCTTAAGAACACATTGGTGAATCCGGCCCCTGTTTCCCTGTGAAGAGCCCTTCTTACAGTCTGTGCACCCAGGTCTAGAAGATCCTGTAGGAGAGTTGACGCCATTTCTCCAGTGAGCTGATTGGTCAGGAGGAGGGTTTTATATGTCCTGATCTGATGTCCTGAACTTGAAGCTGCAGGTTAGCTGTGTGGCTTCAGTTACCATGGTGATCTACCCCGGTTAAAAGTGAGCCACCTTTGTGAGATTCAAATTACTTTATTTTCTGTGAGGAACTTCATTTGTGCAGTGGACAGACAAGAATAAATAGGACAATCACAAGACGATCGGCACGGGCTCACCATTGGTCTTAAAGGTGAGTCGATGGTGGTGCCGAGATATTTATACTCCTCAGTGTGCTCAGTTGTCTGGCCGGGGTAATGGGCTATAAGTTTTAAAGGAAAAATCCCCCATGGATACTCTACTGTCATACATCATCAGTCTGACATTTACTGTTTTGGTGAACCCACTTTCTCTTCACCTGCCTCGTCTACTTCTGCTGCAGTTAGTGATTTCCTACATCTCCCAGAATGCCTTTCGTCAACCTTCAGAAAATAGGCACTTGTTCTGTTCAGCTGCGGGTTTTACATGTTGGTGGAGAGAGCGAGAGCAACAGAGTGAGTTTTTCCAGTCTAGAAAAAGTGAGAGTCTCCCTTTATTGGAGGTGGATGGAGAAATTGGTCTCTCTTCTCTTCTCCGATGGATCTCTCCCTGTATGATTGTTGAGCGTCTCTCGGTGCAAAATGGCGGCTCTAGAAAGAAGCCCTCGCTCTTTGATTCTGAGGGACTGACACCAAAACCTGACGTTTACCGCTGAGGTTTTACATCCTGAAACATTTTCTCATATCAAACTCCACTGGAGCTGCTGGAAACATCTGGAGGTGACGTCACCTCGTCTACGATTGGCCAGTTATCCACCAAGAAGAAAAACACAACAAACTACTACATGGAGCCAGGAGTGAAAAAAACACCAGTAGCTGTTTTTAGCGATTTTTCCTTTAAATATAATTGAACAGATTGATCCTCAGGACTTATAGATATGACTGGAGGATAAAGAGTGGGATAAAGATCACCAATAGCTGTTTTTATGTGTTAAAGTGTTTTAGGATGGATTTGTCATGTAATGAGGCCCCCCAAAACACTCCTCAGAATATTTGGTCCCCAACAAAAATCACATGAAAAGTTGAGCGCATAATCTTAAATTTCTGTATCTGTAGTTTTTGACAGGAGAAGGTTGATCTGTACTGTATTGTATTGGTGTATCGTATTGCATAAATTGTGTCCTATTGTAATTTAGAAGTGTTCTCTGGTAACATCTGCTGCTGCCGGGCCTGGATAAAGGCCCGTACTGTACACAGGTCAATCTCCTACATATATCCATTTATTTTTTGCTTCAATATATTGCAAATCCATTTACACTCCATTCTTTATAACATCTGTAGAACGTCTCTCGCGGCGCTTCCCCGTCCCATATGCACAATATCCTTTGTGTCTCCCCGCATGTTTGAAAGGCTTTTTGGAGCCGGAGTTGTCCTAAAGTAGATTTACCTTCAATCACCATTTATTAAATCTCCATCCATTAAAGAGCACTGCCCTCTGTCCCCAGCCTCATGTCCATTAATCCTGATTACGGAGAGAAAGGCAGAGGAAGAGGGACGGGGTCTCTGTGTCAAGCTGCTGCTGCTGAGCTTCAGTCCCAACTCCATCATTTCCTATTTGTCTTTGTACCGAGCGCAGAGGAGAGATCAGCAGGCGGAGGGACGGAGACTCAATTTGGACGACTGAAGCACCGGATGTCCTGGAAGTCTGGCTGTTATCAGAGTCGAGTCGGCAGAGTCTGAGTGTTGGTTTGCGCTCCGGTTTGGGATGCAGGCTGAAGTTGGCGGAGCGGAGGGCGATGAGTGAATGAAACAGAGAGTCGAGCTGAACAGGATCGACATGGAGAGCCGAGGCTTCGTGGGCCGGAGAGGGACCAGCGGCTCGGTCAAACGGTCCTCCGTCAAGCGCAGCGCGTCGTCCGGATCGCAGAGGGTAAGACCGGCCGTCTCCTTTAACCCCGACCCCCGACCCCGGCGACGCTGGGGCTCCCGTCCAGTGACTGGCAAATTCACGGATTTAATTATTCCCCCGAAATTGTCAAAGGTTAAAAGTTTGGAATCATGGAATTTAGAAAGGTGTATTTCAGAGTCATTCCTATGTTCCCAGGGTCCTATGTTCCCCAGATTTATATGGCACATAATGGGAACATGACAAAGGGTCCTATGTTCCCCAGTTCTAGGGTTAGGGTTAGAGACCTTCAAAATCAAATAAAATGATAACCATTGGTTTTGTTGTGTTTATATAGCTGTTTTGAAGCCTTGTTCCAATAAAAAAAACTGGATAATATTTATGAAATATTTTAACTTGAAACGGATCAAATTTGACCCAAACACAGTAGGAGGGTTAATGTGTGTTAACAGAATATTGAACTGGGGAACATAGGACCTTGGGAACTTAGGACTCTAGGAACATAGATACGCTCCCTGTATTCCAGACTGGGAAAGTCAGAGGATTTGATAAATTCTCAGGGGAATGTCAGGGAATTTTCCAAATGGGTCACTTTTAAGGATCATAGCAGAAAGTTTTTTGCAGCTTGTTTCCTATATTCATTGATGTTTTTATAGCCCAATTGGATTGGAAACCAGACTGGAAAGCAACTTTAACAAACCAGGAAGGAAGAACAGTCTTAGCTCACGGAAGCGCTCCGACTTAGTCATGTAAAGTCCTGGAATCTTACATCCGGTCCACAGTGGGAACCTTCTGGTTTCTATGGTTCATGGTTGAGGAATACCAGCCTGACACAGAGCACTGTCCAGTATCTGACAGGTCACAGGTTCAATCCTGACAACAGCGTGTCTGTACCCGTTAACAGCTGTGTGTGCTGTCAAACAGTTCTTGAAGAAAACCCCAAACCCCAGAGTCACACTGATAGAAGGGTCAGCTAAATGCCTGAACTGTAAAATGTTAGAGCACACACCAACACGCCACCATGTTGGAGGAATGCCAACAAAATCAGAGATTGTAATATCGGCTCTTCATTACGGAGCCCAGGAGTGTCCATTGGGAGAGAAAAAAAGGTATATTGAGTCCACGATTTACTGTAACGTGTGCAGGTTTTAGTCCATTCGTGCGCACGAGATACAATTCGTTCCCTCGATATAAATTATCATTTGGCACGTTTTGGCAAAAAAAAGAAAACGAGAGCTCGAATTGCATATCGTGCACGTTACAGTAAATCGTGGCCACGACATAAATTATTTTTCTCCCGATGGCCGCTCCCGGGCTCCGTACTTCATCTCTGTGCTTGGTGTATTAGTTATCTTTTCCCCATTCCGTAGCATTCAAACAGCCTACAGCTGCACAGACATTTGCAGCTTTTTTTCTTTGTTTTGTCAGCGAGGAGGAAGGACTGCTGATTCTGGGGATTGACGGATATGGATTTTTGAAGGCCGAACAGATACCGATCTTTGGGCCAATACTCAATGTCTTTAAATTTGACCATTTTCATGCCAAGTATTCAGTGCTTTCCTCAGGATTTTATTATTTGCAGGATGGAAAAGCCTCTGAACAGCAGTTAGACCATGAGACACTAAATCTCTCTCCACTGAAAATACAACTGTACAAAAACAAAAAGATTCTTTAGGGTCAGTAGTTCTTGAAGGCAGGGTCTGACCCTGTGCGTCTGAAAAGGCAGTAACTGTGTGAGAAGTGAAACTGAAACAAATGACTGAAGTTTATTTCCTGTTCCAACAACATTCTCCATAACAGCACACACTGTACATCTGCAGATGAAAACACAACAGATGGAGTGTTAAGACTGTGCACACGTCAACGAAAAGTTCTCTATTTCTCTTTTGATTTGATTTGAGACTGATTCAGCTTCAATCAGTTTCTGTACTTAATATTGATTAGCTGTGTGTGTGTGTGTGTGTGTGTGTGTGTGTGTGTAGCCACGTTTCTGGATTTCTGCCTGTTGCGATCCCTGATCACAGCATAATTTAATCAGGCAGGTTTTAGGGGATTTTGCCTTCACTTCAAATGCGGAGTGAGAAGCGCCTGAGTGAACTCAAACACAAACTGCTGACCTGAAAACCAAACTGAAGCCACGTCTCATCGGATATTTGATATGTAATATCGCTCAGGTATAAAATAAATAGGGATTTTTTACAGAATTTCATTTTTGATATTCAGTCATGATGGTTCACATGTGAAATGGATCATTCCTCGGTAATCCATCCTCCTCCTTGTACTTTACTTGAGTATTTCCATTTGATGCTACTTTATACTTCCACTCCACTACATTTCAGAGGGAAATATTGTACTTTCTACTCCACTACATTTATTTGACAGCTTTAGTTACTTTTGAGATGGAGATTTGACACAATGGATAATATAACAAGCTTTTAAAATACAACACACCAGTGGTTTCCAACCTTTTTGGCTTTTGACGTCTTACAAAAAGCAGTGTGTAGTCGGGTCACATTTCAGATGTCTATGAGTTGTTAACAGCTCCACCAAATAGTGATTTTTCCCTCTAAATCACATGGTTTCATTTCAATAAATGTTCAAATAATCCAATATTTCAGCAAAAATCAAAGATTAGAGAAAAAGTCCAAAAACTGAAAACAGATTTGTGTATCAGAACTTTGTTTTTTCTTCTTTCCTCTCCCATTAATCATCTCACGACCCCTCAGATTTATCCGGTGACCCTTTGGAGGGGCCCGACCCCTAGGTTGGGAACCACTTGACTACACTAGCTAACTGTATATAAAGTAGTTCAAACTAGCTCCACCTCCAGCAGCTACAACAGTAACATGCTGCTTACACACTGATGCTTCAGTATTAATAATCTAATGATGTCATATATAATAAAATATCAGTCAGAGGGACCAAACCACTACTTTTACTTTAATACTTTAACTACATTTTGCTGCTAATACTTATGTACTTTTACTTAAGTAGGATTTTTCATGCAGGACTTTTACTTGTAATGGAGTATTTTTACATTGCTGTATTGGTACTTTTACTTAAGTAAAGGATCAGAGTACTTCTTCCACCACTGGGAATTGTTCTGGAGTCAGTTTAGCAGCTGAAACAGTTAACTTCAGGTTAGCTTCAGGTTAGCTTCAGGTTTTGCTCACGGTTCAATAAATGAAAACTTGTTGTCATGAGTTGGGAGTTGAACCATTCGCCCCCCGACCTCTGACCTCTGAGCTCCACACTCTGACTGTCCACCGCCAAACTACTTCCTGTTTCTAGTCCTGTCTCCTCCTGATCCTTTCTCCTTCTCCTGCACTGAGCGACTTATTTGCATTTTAAGACTTTGTGTTCTTTCACTTAAACACACTGAATCCCTCCCAGCTCCTCGAGTCACTCTGTCCTGCCTGTTGGGGGCAAAAGGATAAAAAATTCCCCTCAGGGATCAACGCAGCATCACAAAAAAAGAACAGAAGAAACAGATAATAAGAACAGTATAATCATTTGTTGTTTTTTTATTAATCTTCCAGCCACTACTGTCTTTCAGTCTTGTCCTCAGCGAGTGTTCACAGCTGCTCTGTAGCTTTAGGAAAGACTTCTGAACCTCAGAAATGGGTAAATAAAGTTTCTGAATTGGATCCCTGGAACAGTAAAGCTACAGGAGAAAGTAACTGTTTAGTCGTGGCAGTCTTCCCTCCCAACACATCTGCAATATAAAGGACCTTCTAGGTTTATAGTTTACTTTCAATCAAAAGGTCTCTTTTTGATATGTGATGAGATTTGAAATCACTTCAGATATTTGCTTTGTTCAACAAATCATTATTGTTATTATGAGTATTTTTTCCGTCTTTCCAAGACTTTAAAGTCACAAGGAAAAAGCATTTTCATGGCGTCTTGCTTCTGTAATTTGACGCGTTTCCAGTTGAAGGGAGGAAAAGTTCAGAAGTGTGTGTGTGTGTGTGTGTGTGTGTGTGTGTGTGTGTGTGTGTGCGTGTGTGTGTGTGTGTTTTGTTTGTAATCTTGAACTTCACAAACTCCAGATTCTTCCAAATGAATAAGTTCAACCATCGGGACAAAACCACTCAGTCTTAGGAAAAGGAAACAGAGTTTTCACCACCGCACCATGTTGACACTCTGTCACTTTGAAAGATGTGAAGTTGTAGGTGTTGCATTATGGGAGAAGGGGGGGGGGGGGGGGGGGGGGGGGGGGGGTCAGAGAGAGGTCAGAATCTGTGATGGTGTAATTGGTTGGAATTATTTATGTACCAATAAAACTACACTGTATTCCAGGAAGGAAAGGTAATGGGGTTTTGATGTAAAAATACAAGAAAATTTAATTTTTTGGGAATTTGTGAACATTAACATTCCTTGCTATATTTCCATCTGCAACAAGATATCTCAAAAGGAAATTTGATGTATTTCAAGTCTGTTTTCTCTGATCCTCTGGAGAAACAGACGAACACTAATCAGACTAATCTGAGTCAGAAACTCAACTCAGCTTTATTTATCCAGCACCTTTCATTCAAGCATGCAGCCCAAAGTGATTCACATAGCAAAATTACAACAATAAAACAATAAAATGTAAAAAAAATAAAAAATAAAAATACAATAAAATAAACACCAGGGATAAAAGTAAAAACCAATGATTAGAACTTAAAAACTAAGGCTATAACATTACTCAAGGTCATTTAAAGCTTTATACACAAGTAAAAAAACTTTAAAATCAATTTAAAAGATACAGGCAGCCAGTGCAGTGTCTGAAGCAGTGGGGTCATGTGATCCATTTCCTTTGTTTTGGTTCAGACTCTGGCCGCAGCATTCTGAACCAGCTGTAGTTTTCTTATAGACTTTTTAGGTAATCCAGTAAAAAGGGAATTACAACAGTCTAATAGTCTAGTGATAAAAGCCTGAGTGAGTATTTCAGCATCTTTCTGAGTCTGACTTTGGCGATATTCCTAAGATGAAAAAAGGATGTTTTAATGACCTTGTTAAAATGAGAATTAAAATTTAAATCAGAGTCTAAAATCACTCCCAGGTTTTGTGATGTGAGAAAGCAGCAGCAGCCGTTCCTCCGCATTCCTCCCGCCGCCGACCAGCTGACCCGGTTTTGTTTGGGGCTAATCGACGGCACGGCGCCGCCATGTGACTCCGCTTCCTCCGAGCCGGGCGGACGCACAATCGGCCGCTTCATCGCTCGCTCCGCCTCCGAACGCAGACGGACACGTGCCACCGTGAAATCGCACACTGAAGACAAAATTTAAGCCGCCGTCAGTTCCAGCTTCGATTACTTACGACCAGACACTAGAAATCAATGATTCAGAATCAGAATCAGAATCAGAAATACTTCATTGATCCCCGAGGGGAAATTGGGTTACGTTGCAGTTGCTCACATTCTAGAAGAGAAATATATATAAGCATAGAAAAAAGAAAAAGAAAAGAAAAAAAAAAGAAAAATAGAAATAAGAAAATAAGAAATATGTAAAATATGTGCATCATACTACAACATATAACAATAATAATATAGAAGTAAGAGAAATAAGAGAATTAGTCCTCAGATATCCTCAGAGCAGTGAAATATTTTACTGCAAATTCAGTTTGATTTTTCCTCAACTCATTTAGAAAACTACTTAAGTAAAAAAGTATCTCCCTAAAGAAAATACTCAAGTACCTCGGTATTCTTACATCAACACAAAATCTTGCACAAAATTATAAAATTAAAAAATAAAATTACTATCCACTAACTAGAGTCGCTGCAGCTTGTTCAGTTTTTTTTCAACTCAGACTGAGAGTGCTCACTACAAAATATTCAAGTACCTGTTACTTTCCAGCAAAACCTCACTGTATTTGCTGTTCTTATGTTTAAAAAGAAAACAGAAGTGAAATTGTGATAATTCTAAGTGCAGACTTTAAGAAGTACTCAGAAAACCAGCATTGCTCTAAAAGTCACTAAAGTAAGTGGAGTATTTGTAGTTTTATTCCACAGCTTATTTAATCAGTCTTTCCCCTGCTTCTCTCCGTCTCTTTTCATCTCTTTTCATCTCCATCAGTGGCAGCTTACATTTAGGTCTGATCCCACATCATACTCTCTGATGTATCTGGACCTCCAGGTCAATGTGTGTGTGTGTGTGTGTGTGTGTGTGTGCTGTTCAGTCCCAGGTCGTCTTTATATTGAAATAAAAACAGTGATATAACTGCTCATTATGCAAACAACTTGTTCCCTTCTAAGCGCCAGTAATCTCATTTTTAAGCCTAAACCCCCGTAAACCCAATCCTTCTGCTGCATTTGCACTCTCCATCTCTCCATCCCCTTGTTTATTGTTTTCCAACAGTCTTTCATTTAAAACCACTAATAAGCCGGACAGCTTGTTTTGCAAAGAGGAATAAAAACCTGTTCATTTCTAAAAGTTGGATGCTGCTCTTGTTGATTTGCTTAAGAAATAAAATCCTAATCTGATGCCGTTGTTCAGTGGAGCTCCTAACAAAGTTATTCATTGCTGCTGGGATTTCCGTATTAAATAGTGTTAAAGTTTCTGTAGGCCTAATAGGTTTGACCTGTTGCTCGTGAGGCTGAGCTGCGCGTGGATTTCATTAGAAACCCCACTGGTTTATTTCTCCCACATGAAGCCTGGTGAACTTCTCTGGTTTCTTCTTTTCCCCCTCGACAAATAAGGAGATGCTGAGAGAGAGAAAAGAGGTTTGATGTCAAGAAGCTGACTGTCGATGCTTCTTATGGTTAGAAAAGAGAAACAGAGAAAACTTTAGCTGTGGAGGTGCAATATCTCTCCGTTCAGCATCTGGTTAAACTGTAAAATACACTTTTCAGGCTTATACTGACACTCACACTCTAATAACACTGGACTTAACCATGTTTATGATTGATAAAATGATAAAATCTTTAGAAACTCAAAAAAAATCTTTGAGATCTTCATGGACTCTATCTAGAGTTAAACCTCTAGATTCTGAATCATCTGTGATGTGTCCAAACTAGATCTAACTTCACCCAGGTTTCGTCACACACCAGGATAGAGAACCACATGTTGACCAACACTGTCTTCTGTCCTAAATAGTTATCAGTCATTAATTACTGAGAAATCCTTTCAGAACAGCCCACTGTCCAATTCTCCCAATTATGCAAATAGAGTTCAACTGCAGCAGTGGGGGGTGTGACACACTGGAATAAAAAAAAAAAAACCCAACAACAACATTACAGGCGTTTTGTCCCACATTTTCTTTTCTCTTTCTCCATCCTCTCTGTTTACGCTTCCTCTTTCCCCATTCACACTTCTTTTTTTTTATCTGCACAACTAGAAGAGAAAACTGTGAGAAGAAAGTTGTCTCCATGGGTTTTGAGATTAGAGTGAGGAGGGGGGGAAAGGGTGGGGGGTGGGGGGGGGGGTGGGGGGGTTGCAGTCTCTGAAAGTAGATTTGTTGTGCCTCGTTCCAGCCGGGGATGAAAATACCCTGTGTTCAACTGGACGGGTCATGGGACTCCCAAAAGGATTACCTTGGACCGGAGTCATGAGACTCTCCTGAACAAAGAGCCTGCTGCCTCACATGCTCATCATATGAACCTCCGGCTGCATAAAGTGAACAAGTTTCTTATCCGCCGGAGCTCATTGGGCGGCGGCAGCGGGAGGCGAGGGGGGTTTCCTGCCGGGGAGAGTCGAGTCGAGTCGAGTCGGGTCGGGTCGGGTCGGGTCGGGCCGGGTCGGGCCGCTGGAAGCCGAGGAGCGTCTGAGAAACCAGACCGCTGCTGCAGGCCAGTGTTGCTTCTGCATTAGTGAGGCTGGCTGTCCTGGAGGTTTGCTGGGGAGAAGGTAAGCTGAGGAGTTTTGGGAAAGTCTCCAGTATGTTAATGTGTTGTCGTTCTGTCAGGCGAGGACTGGAGTTTCCCCACTGTGCTTTTCAGAAAGAACCACAATGTGTTTTGTGTTTGTGCACGCAACTATTTTGTGAGCAGCTGTCACTTTTTCCAGATGGTTTGTATCTCATTGTGGGAAATTCTTCGTTTCTGTCTGAAACTCTCTGCTGCTCAGTGATTCATTGTAGGATTTTTTTGAGGAAGGTACTAAATGGAGATTTATTTCACTGAGGTCTGGCAGAATTTGAAAAAAAAAAACAAAAAAACGACAGCATCTGTAGGTTTTAGGCAGAATCGGGTTTTACACCAATTCCTCAAGTAGAAAGACCAAGTCTGAACAACTTTTTACCTCCAGTGCTGTTTGAAGAAGAGACAGCTGAGTGTGAGCAGCTTCAGGATGGCACAGTGTTTTTCTGTGATGCATCTAATGTCCCACAGTTCAGAAACAGCAGGCCGCAGGCATCTGGTTTTAACTCCAACAGTTTCTCCTGCAGGATCCTGTTGAGTCAGTCTCTCGTACTGCTGGACTCTCCTCAGCTTCACTGCAGCGTCTCGGGACTAAATGTTTTGCTCAGGTGCATTTAGAAAAAAATTTTTAGGGTTGAGACAGGTTTTCCCGCCAGGGCAACAAGACACATCCCAACATGCTTCAGTCATGGAGAAGTGAAGCAGCTCTCCTAATGATTTTAGCAAATATGCCTCTTTGGGTTATGTTTCACACTTCTTTGGGGTAAATTTGCTGCCACCTCCATGTCAGTTAGTGATTAAAAGCCACAGTCAACACTTATTATGACAAAACTGGTGAAGCAATAACGTTTTCATTGATTAGATTCATTTCCTGGGAAGGATGACAAGTAAAACACAGGATGGTAGTGAGAGCAGCAGTCGGTTCAGTGTCTGACAAACTGAACCAGATCAGAGCTGAACCAGATCAGAGCTGAAGCAGACAAGCTTCGTTCTGCTGAAAGAGGCGTGCTTCACATCTTAAGGAAGCTTTGTCTTTCTGAAACCTTTTTATCTGAAGCAGCTGGACCATGATGGTTTTTTAAAACTAAACTGTCTCCAGTAATTGTTCACCAAAATGTGCCTGAAAATTTTGACTTTTTTCAATTTATTAATAAACTCAAACGCTTTGGGCGAACGGTGAGGTTGGACAGATGGGATGAAGATGAGATGAGTTGACTGATCCTCGTGGGGAAATCAGGTCGTTAGAGGAGAGGTAGAGTGAACAAGAGTGAAAAAGACAATAAAGAACATTGATTTAAATATATATATACAAACAGAGCATTGCTCCTAAAAGGTTTCTCCATTAGTGTTAAAAGTAGAATTCACTCACAGATGAATATTCACAGATTTACAGACGTCGTCAGTTTTCCGATTCACTAATTAACAGTTTTCATTTTCTTATTAGAGGAATTCTGCAAGACAACTTGAGCAAATGTTTTCTGTTCTTGTTATATCATATGATAAAGACAATGCTGGATATTGCAGAGACTGCAGTATAAATGGTATTGTAGCTCATGTGACTCGATGCAGAGACATCAGAGTTTAATCCACCATTATCCAGAGTGAATGTATTTTCCAAAGTGCAGCCAGAAGCTTCTGAGCAACGCTGGTTAATCACTGCGCCGCAATAATACACAACGTAATAATACAAAGTCATTAGAAGTATATGGATTTGCACACACACGTATACACACACACACACACACACACACACACACACACACACACACACTGAATATACAAATGCACACTGTGGGTTTTAGTGTGTTCTTGTACTTTGCAACAGCATTTAGGTGGGATTAGGAACAAGCTCCCATAAGAGGATTTGATGCATAAAGAACAGAGAAATTTGCTGCTTGGTGGAATGGAAAGCTGCTGCAGTCTCCCAGTAATTAGTCAGATACATTCAGGCATTAAAGCCTTGAGACGTGGAGAGAGCAGCGCTGTGTCTGCGTGTGTGTGTGTGTGTGTGTGTGTGTGTGTGTGTGTGTGTGTGTGTGTGATCAGAAAAACACTTTAACTGTCCGTTTTGATTCTGTCCTAACAGTGATACTGAATACACCAGTGTGTTCTGTATGACACACATATATCCTGTGTTTTATCATCCAAAATAACTCATGATTCAAACATAAAATATTCAAATCAACCATCAGTCAATGCACTGTTAAAAAAAAAAATCTTCCTTTGATTAGCTCTTTCTATTGTATGTTTATTTTTTCATTTAGATTTTTATGCCGCCTTTATTGAAGCAGGAAGGAAAATTAAGAACAAAATTGTGTTTACAGACTTTCACAAAACGAGAGGAAATGTTTGGAAAGGTTTTGCTCTTCTCCTGTTCTCATCTCATGATATTTTGTTTTATTTATATATTTTTTTCATTATTTTCAATTTGTTTCACCTGCCATGTTATTATCTGGGTCATGTGACTGCCTCCCATTGGCTGTTGCTATTATACAGGTGAGGCCACACCCGTGTTGTCTGTGTTTAAAGCCCAGAAGGAGACCTACAGCGGTCGAAACATGTTGGCTTTTTTAATGATCTGGCCACTACAATAAAAGCTTTTTAAATATTTCCTTCCTCGTGGTTATATTTATATATGTGGAGTGCCTGGATTGTCCTTTTGTCTGTAGCAAGGTTTTGCTCTTGTTGAAGTCGACAGAAGAAATGCAGAAACAGTTTGGTAACAAGTGAGTTCAGAGAAACTAAAGTTTTGAGTTACAGTTTACTGATTTTGTTCCGCTGTAGAAGGATTTATCTGCAGCTCTGGTGCAGGATAGATGCAGAATAAATTCATGAACGACTTTACAGTTCTACAGTGTCTGCCAGTGTTTCCTGACATCCTGATCAAAGTCACAAGACCCACTGAAAGGAATGGGGAAAGGCTGCGAACTCATCTCTGATCTTTCCTCCTTGTGTTTTTTCTCCTGTTTCCCCTCTGCAGACTCAGAGAGTCTGGATCGAGAGAACCTTCCAGAAAAGAGAATGCATCCAAATTATTCCCAGCAAGGACGCGAGCAGGTACTGTTGCATGTTTATCCCCCATTTACCGTCCCATATGCTTTTAAATCCATTTGATGAAATAAACAGGACTTTCACTGACCTATTTGCTAAAGGATGAATGAAGGAGACGCTCGGCACAAACAAACCGCGTCAACAAATGAACAGAAATCCCTTTGAAAGTGCAGCTTGGCATGAAAAGCAGACAGATGAAAGTGAAATTCGTTAAATGCAGCAGCTGCTTTTAGCGTGTGAGAGAAACGCTGCAGAGTGAAAGTGATAAAGTACACACACACACACACACACACACACACACACACACACACACACACACACACACACACACACACACACAGTTACTTTCCCCAGGAAAACATCAGCATTATCTGCATTAGGGCTGTTTTGATCTGCTGTATTTCCTTCACTTATATAATTTATTATTTTTATCCCTTTTCAGTCTTGATGGGATTTGTGTTTCTTTTTCTCATCTTGATTTTTGCCTTTTTTTTTTTTTTGTTTGTCACCTGCACAGCTTGTCTTTCTTTTCCTTTCTCTCTTTTTTCCAGTGCTTTTTCATTTGTGAAAACTGACTAAACCAAACAAAACCAAACTGCACCAGGTGACTTGAGGTTCTGCACCTCATTATTCATTCTCATTAACTTTTATTCTACCAGCCAGTACATTTCTTTCTAGTAAAATAATAATGGAGGACAGATTAAATTGTTTCAGTGCATGTGTTTTCTGTTGAGTGAAATTGCCTAATTTGGTAACTGAAGAAAACTGAAGTAATAAAACAGAATGAAAGACTTGTTTTCAGAGGATCAGGTCTGAGGATGCAGCAGTGGACTGGAGGTTAGAGAAGCCAGAGTCTGACAGAAAAGTCGCTGGTTCGAATCCCCAGGATGGGAAACACTCTTCCCTTCAACCATAAACTGGTTGTACTGAGTGTGAATGCATGAAAGAGTATGAATTTGGAGCAGAGCTTTACTGGAAACAGCTATGGTCGAGTTTTATATTCTCATATTCATATTTTTACTGTATTTTTAGTGTATTATAGTGTATATATTATATTATATTATATTATATTTGATTCATTTTTCTTTGTCCCAACATACTGAGTCTACCTTCCCTGATAGATAAAAGTTACACTACAGTCTGTAACTTTTCTCGAGACAGGAAGTGTAACGTTAGCCCCGCCCTCCTCCCCCTCCACGCCACCTGTCAGTCATCTTGATGATGTCATCAGGTCACCGGCAGCGTAAAGCCTCCACGGCCGATCTGACGCCGATGTTTCTGAACGTTCGGTTTCGCTCTTCTTTCTTTTCTTCCTGCTTTGCTCTTTCTGTTGTTGCGTGTTGTTGTTGTTCCCCAAAACGCCCCGACATCCCTGACAAGACGATTTCAGAAAAACAAGGGATTTAGGCCTGAACACACAGACTGATAGATTGATTTATTTATGTCAAAAGTTTCTTTTTCAAATATATTTTTATTCAAATTTGGCAAAATAGTCATCACAGTAGTAACACAATATTTCAAACACCAATGCCCCCCCATCAGAAGAGAAAAACGATTAAAAAAAAATACATAAAATAATAAAAACAATAATAATAATAAATAAATACATAGATAAATTAATACAAAAATAATAAAGATCACATGTGTTAATAGAGGTAGTGGGCAAAGTGAGCCCTGAGTGTACATGTATGCATGAAATTCAACATATTACAAAACAGTCACTCATACACTGATACACAGACCCACAACTAATTGCCAGAGTAACATAACATACACATAGACTGGCACAAACTAAATAGGATGATATGATATAAAACTTGCAAATTGCCTGGACTGCATACTGTTAATGTAAGGTCAGCGGCGATGAAGTGACTCAGTACCTAATAATCATAAAGTTACAGCACCTCATCAGAAGGAAGCCTCTGCAGAGCATTAAAGGATGATATAAATGGTTGCCACTTTGTAACAAATTTATCATTTGAACCCCTCAGAGAATAGTTAATTTTCTCAAACTTAAGAAAGAACATTACATCCTTAAGTCAAGTAGGTGACAAAAGTTTCTTATTGCAGCTTTAAAAAAAGACTCTAACCCTAAAAATGGATTCTCAGCTTTCCCAGATGAAAGCGGTGTGAGGTAAAGCGCTGCGTCTCGTCTCGTCTCGTCTCGTCTCCTCAGGTGCGGCTGCGGTCAGCTGGTGGCGCAGCACGCCCCCGTCCCGCCCGGCGGCAGAGAGGAGGGGGGGGGCGGCCCGCTGGTCCAGGTGGAGCCTCAGCCCCCGGAGCGCTGGTCCGTCCCCAAACACACCCAGGCCACGCCCACCGACGCCTACGGCATCGTCGAGTTCCAGGGAGGCGGCCATGTCAACAAGGCCATGGTACCAAACTACTAGTTCATATGTTTAGTGTCTTTTCAAATCGCACATGTTTTCGTTGATTTTTTTCTTTGTCCCTGTTTGCTCATTCCAGTGTGCTGAATATAAAGATTTTGGTCCATTTTGGTCCATTTCAGTCAATATTTCTGCTGTTATTTTGCACACACTGCACACATGCTTTGACTCATTTATTTTCAAACTTTCATTCATATATTTCTACTTAATGCAACTTTTATATTTTCTCTGTTCTCATTTCTATTCTGTTTATCTTTGCTGTCTTATTAGTCACTGTTGCAACGACCCAATTTACCAAAAGAGATCATTACAGTATCACCTTTCTCGGCTTAAACAACAAAATCACATTACCAATATTTTTTTATTTTATTTATTTAAAAGGGACAATGTACAGTTCAAACATAAATGTCACCATTTGATGCACCGTACCAGATTATAGCTGCAAGCTAATTTGCATCTGTCGTCCCTTGGCAGGTCAAAGCAAAGAAACAGCACAATAACAAACAGTACAGAGTAAAAACAACATACAAAGTTATACAAAAAAGAACACACAAGACACAAAATACAAAACTACACACAAAAGTACATCACAAATGTATGCTTGTCAAAAAAAAAAAAAAAAAGACCATAAAATGGAATATTAAAGTCAGTGAGTACAGAGCTGAGCAGCTTTTAACAGACTTTTTAAGTTGGTTTTGAAAGTGCTGATAGAGCTGCAGCTCCTCACATGGTCAGGCAGGCTGTCCCACTGATTTGTGGCTTTTACAGAGAAAGCTGATTTCCCAAATGCAGTGCGGCAAAATGGTTTGGTACAATCTCGTATAGAGGATATTCTGGAGGATCTAATAGAATCCGCAGAGCGAGTATACACAAAGTCAGGTAGTGGAGGAGGGGCCAAACCATTTAAAATTTTATAAACCAAGCACAAATAGATATGAATGGCAGCAAAAAGCCCACACCTACAATTGCTATGAACAAAACAATACATGCTCTTTTCTCTGCAGTACATCCGTGTTTCCTCCGACTCCAAACCGGACAGCCTGCTGCACCTGATGGTTAAGGACTGGCAGCTGGAGCTTCCCACGCTGCTCATCTCCGTCCACGGCGGCCTGCAGAACTTCGACCTGCAGCCCAAACTCAAGCAGGTGTTTGGGAAGGGGCTGATCAAAGCCGCCGTCACCACCGGAGCCTGGATCTTCACCGGCGGAGTCAGCACCGGTGCGTTCTGCTTTTATAACCCTGTTTTTCATTCAGGGCTGCATTTTTTTTTTTTTTTTTTTACAGCTAGATTGAGTTTGTTTTCACATAGAAATAATAAAAAACTGAAAAAAAGGAGTTCAGAGACCCTCAAGGGGCTCGTAAAAATGCCTAAACCCAAAAGAAAACGAGAGAAAAAAAGACGATAAACAGAGAAACTGGTGAACTGGCAACAGAAACCACATGACATCAAAACTCAACACAGAGGAGAACGGTGCAAAAACAACAAAATCCATAAAGAACAAATAGGGAAATTAAATTAATTAAAATAGTAAAACATGCAGGGCAAGTGAGTGGTGGTAGAGAGATTATTGTTTTATTGTCTGTAATGCCATTTGAAAAGTAAATTTGACATTTGTCTTAATAGCCAATCCTACATGAGTCTTGGCTGTAGGTGTAGTGTAGAAATACTTTGTTACTTTGTTATAAACTAAATACTTTTGATTGGCAGGATAAGCAAAATTCTACTAAGATCATTTGTGTTAAGTATCAAGTGCTAGATGAAACAGAAAGTCTGGTTTGATCAAATGCGAGAAAAACATTTTTTAGCAGCCACTAATGCTAAAAGAATCATTAGGGCAACAGCAACATACAAGTTCAGTTAAAATCCAAGCTTAGCATTAAACAAAATATTGTTATGGACTTAAGCTGATTTAAGGTAATTTGACAGAGAATTATGAAACATGTTGCCAGTATCACTCCCATTCCTTTAATCCATTAGCGGGGGATAAATTTTGTGTGGTGATTACCAGAAAACCAAACCAGCCAGGCATTTGGGCCAAATATCCACCTGAATATCACAGGAAAATATTATCCTGACTCATTTCCAGTTATCAGATTTGGACTGAATACTTTTCTTTCTACCAAACAGCTTCTCCCTTAGACAGTTTGCAGTGTAAAGCCACTGGCTGCTCACAGTTTTCTCCTCTCTGACCCTGCAGGAGTGATCCGCCATGTTGGAGACGCGCTGAAAGATCATTCGTCAAAGTCCAGAGGGAAGGTGTGCGCCATCGGCTTCGCCCCGTGGGGGATCGTCGAGAACAAGGAGGACCTCATTGGGAGAGATGTAAGAAAACATACAAAACCAATACTGTTCCAATGCTTTAAAAGGTTACAAAGTGATAAAACAATATGTTGAAGCTGCAAGACAAAATTAACTTGATTTTTAAGTTTACATGAACAATTTTACATTTTTAGGCATTTAGTTAATATGTCACCTTAGCTAACTTGACTGGTTAAAGGGGTGACATGTAGCAATTTAAGATCAATAAATCATTACCACATTAATTTTGAGACATTAGTAGAATTACCATCAACAAACAAGACCACTGCATTTTACTTTGTGTGCAACCGGATCTGGAGGGAAATCTGTTGGATCGCTTTACGGCACAAAACAGGAAGAGGTTCTGTTCTTCCAGAGCAAACGGAGCTAAAGCTAAATATCCAATGAAAGAATGCCAAGTCCATACTTGTCTCCTTGTGGAGAAAGTTCTTCCCAAGTCGTCTTGGAGAGAACGATCTTCTCATGAAAGTGAACAGAGAAGCATCTTTTTTTTTTTTTTTTACAATTTTATTTTCAGTTTTTTCAACAACACAACTTTGTAATACATTCAGTGTGAAATACCAAAATACAAAAGTCTGCATGTTGTCCATTTTTATACCCTCCCCAACGTACATAAACAAACGGCAAATTAGATCAAAGATGTAAACATAAATACACATACATTCATACAAACAAGACAGATATTAGTCACGGCTGTCTATAGTCAATCTACATTGTAATTTGGTTTGAATAAGAATCAGTTATGGAAGAGTACACAGTTTTAGCGTTTTCATATATGTCAGAAATGGTTGCCATGTCTTATAAAATTTACCTGTAGAGCCACCCAACGTACACTTTATTTTCTCCATGTGTAAAAACCTCATAAGGTCTCCAGCCCACAGGACATGTGTGGGAGAGGCCTCCTGCTTCCACTTCATGAGTATAAGGCGTCTAGCAATGAAGGAAGCAATGACTGGGCAGGAGCATGTCCTCTGGTACTACTCCCAAAATTGCAATCAAAGGGGAAGGGGTAAATTTGACTCCAAAAACCTCAGAAAATGTATCAAATATAGATGTCCGATAATTATGAAGATCCAGAGTCCAAAAAGTATGAATGAGGGACCCTGTTACTGTCTTACATCTGTTGCATTAGGGATCTGCCCCTGAATAAATCTTAGCCAACTTTTACAGAGAAGCATGTTAACAGTTTGAGACAGACTGTGTTTTCAGTCAGTTAAGATGCACAGCTGATTCATCTGGCTCTGTACTGTAGGTTGTTTGGACGTGACGCCTCGTTCTCACAGTGAATCTCGGGGCTTCTCATTCTTTCTCTTTGGTCGAGTCTCCATCCGATGCTTCCTCGGTTGGCGTCCTTTGTTTTGGATTTGTGCTACTGAGTTAGGTATTATGTAAAAACGCGTCATGGACACAAGAACGCACAGGAACACAAACGTAGAAAGGGAGGGGAAATATTATGCAGTTGATCAAAATTAGTGTATTGTAACACAAAACGCTAATGTCTTTCCAGCAAACAGTCCTCAGTCTGGTTCTTGTAACTTCTGATGGCTGAAAAGAGGAAAAATTGTGTTCAGCAATCATGCAGTAAAAAGTGACTTCTATAATGTACATATCACTCCCTGTATATACTGTATATATACAGGACTATATATTTATATATATACTGTATATGTAGTACTTTAATGTGTCCCTGGTGTGTTGCAGGTGACGCGGCCCTACCAGACCATGTCCAACCCCCTCAGTAAGCTGTCTGTCCTCAACAACAGCCACTCCCACTTCATCCTGGCCGACAACGGGACTTGTGGGAAATACGGAGCCGAGGTCCGTCTCCGCCGGCAGCTGGAGAAACACATCTCCCTGCAGAAGATCAACACACGTGAGTGAGAGTGATGTGGTTCTCCTGAGTGAGAGTGATGTGGTTCTCCTGAGTGAGAACGTTGTGGTTCTCCTGATTCTTCAGGACTGGAGGAACTTCAGCTACAGCATCATGCTGCACAGCTAGCCAGGCGCCGTGGGACCGGACAGCATCTGGACTGGTTTCTTATTATTAATTGTGCATCAATGTGAAAAGTTTGGTCACATGGTCATGGCAGGGTGACCAAACTTCCAAACATATGACCAATCATGTGATCAATCATGTGACCTGTGGGTTTCCCTTTGTCATCCTATGCCTGGAGCTGTCGGTAAGGCAGGGACAGCAAAGGGAGGCTCAGCCGTCACCTCTCACTTCACCAGCCGAGCCTGGAGGCCCAACACATTACTGAAGTGTGTGTGTGTGTGTGTGTGTGTGTGTGTGTGTGTGTGTGTGTGTGTGTGTGTGTTCTTGTATTTCTACATATTTATAAGGAACCATATGTCCTCATAAAGATAGTAAGATGAGGAACATCCTACAAAATTACATTTTGCCACTCCTCACTTCTTTAAAACCACTTCTACCGTTCGGTTCCTCATGCAGGACCATCATTACAAACAGGTTTCATAGCTATGTTTTGTTCAAACCCACAGAACTATATTTCAAATTCTAGTCAAGATCCTAAGGTTTCCAGAGACACCAAACATGTTCTGCTGATTTACAGGGAAATGTGTGATGTAGGCTATAAGACATCTAGATTTTGTCCAATTGATGTAATGCTGCAGCCATGAAAAATAGCACCTTGGGTTTGCATATTTCCCTCAGTATTGCATGTTTATAGCTTATAAGAGCTGATACAGAACATGTATGAGACATTATTATACAGTATGAAAATGTTGTTTTTTTCTAACTTTGAAGCTCAGGTGCAATGGGTTAAAGTGCCAATTTAGGGTTAGGGTTAGGGTTACAACTGGGATTATGGTTAGGTTAGCTTCCTTACATTGGCTTCCCATCAAGTTGAGGATTCAATTTAAGGTTCTTATAATCACATATAGAGCCCTGCATGGTCAGGCACCTGTGTACATCTGCAACCTACTCCATCCCTACATTACCAGCAGGTCACTTAGGTCTTCTCACCAGGGCTTACTGGTCGTCCCTCGCTCTAGGCTCTAAACAGAAGGTGATGGAGTCTTTGAAATTGTGGCTCCTAAACTGTGGAACGCTCTTCCACTGGACTTAAGATCTGCGGTCTCTGCTGACACTTTTAAAAAGCAGCTAAAGACTCATCTGTTCAGAATGGCCTTTGTCTCGCCTCTTGTGCCTGTATTTCTGTGTGTTTTTATGTCCTTTGTTTTTATGTTTTATTGTTTCTTACTTACTTATTTTACTCCTGTGAAGCACTTAATGACTTTGCTCTGTGAATGGTGCTATATAAATAAACTTTACTTACTTACTTAGTTTAGGGGGAATTAATATAGTTAATGAAGATCCTCACAAGTATAGTAATACAGTACAAATGTGTGTGTGTGTGTCAGGTCTGGGTCAGGGCGTCCCTCTGGTGTGTCTGATCCTGGAAGGTGGACCCAATGTGATCTCCATCGTGCTGGAGAGCCTGAGGGAGGAGCCTCCGGTGCCCGTCGTGGTGTGTGACGGCAGCGGCCGCGCCTCTGACATCATTTCCTTCGCCCACAAATACTGTGAGGAAGACGGGTGGGTGTCAGAAACACACAGTCTCCATTCCCCATGTCGCTCAGTGGATTTCTGATGACTGTGGTTTTGAATGACAGATTTCCTTATAGGGTTCTCAGTGTTTCCTCTGTACTTTTATGTAAGAGTGTGTGGTAAATTTTATGTTTTGGCATTAACACTGCCAGGGTTGGGGTTTCCATTCCCACCAGGACCACCCAGGCTAAGAAATGGGAGTCATTCCTATGTTCCCAGGGTCCTATGGTCCCCAGATTTATATGGCACATAATGGGAACATGACAAAGGGTCCTATGTTCCCATGTTCCTATGTTCCCCAGTTGTACATATGTGCTCTCCCAGGGTCCTATGTTCCCAAGGTCCTATGTTACCAGGGTTCTATGTTCCCCAGCTCTATATAACTCTTAATGGGTACCTGAAAAAGATGTTCCCCAGCTCTGTATCCGCTTAATTTGGTTAGTTAGGGTTAGGGTTTGGTTAGGGTTAGGGTTAGGTTGGTTGTGTGTAGCCTAGATGTTTACCCAGAGCTCTGACCACAACTGATTCAAAGAACAGAAGGGCTTGTTATCAGAGCTATCCAGGTTAGGCACTGGCCATCCACTGTAGGTTTAAACATAGGACCCTGGGAACATAGGACCCTGGGAGAGCACATATGTAGAACTGGGGAACTTTGTCATGTTCCCATTATGTGCCATATAAATCTGGGGAACATAGGACCCTGGGAACATAGATACGCTCCCCTAAGAATGTATGTAGCCTACTTCCCCGGGGGAGGTGGAAGGAGAGTTTCTCTACAAAGCATCATATTATTATTCCATGTTTTCCCACAGGCTGTTGAGTGACAGCGTCAGAGATCAGCTGCTGGTCACGATCCAGAAAACCTTCAGCTACAACCGCAGCCAGGCGCAGCAGATCTTCCTCATGGTGATGGAGTGCATGAAGAAGAGAGCGCTGGTAGGTTCAACAGCAAGGAGAGCAAACAGTTCAGCTGCTGCTGGGGAGCAACCTGACAAAGGTTGGATGTTAAAATCCAACGCATCTATAGCCTGAAACAGCCTCCGTCAGGTTACAGGATTACATGCACAGGCAATAATTAAAATATTCAGTGGAAAACAAAATGGCTGCCTCAGAGCCCATAGACCTACACAACAGCAATAAAACAAGCTCATAGGTACAACCACAGAACTTGATTGGATAGAAGGGTCATTCCCATTCAAATCAATCTTCCTGGACGGTCTGAGCGGCGGCCATCTTGCTGTGACCCGTTGGACTAGCTTCTGTATAAAGCGACTCGCAGCAAGTCACTGAGCTGAGAGGTTTGACAGCAAGAACCAAAGCAGCTTCTGTCTCCTTGCTGCCATGGATTGCTAACATGCTAATGCTAACATGCTAATGTTGACTAGAAGAGCTAGAGAGAGAAGTCCAGTCTGTGATGAAGCTACGTTAGCCTCGTCGCTAACGTTAGCTTCCAGTTGAGTTTGGACAGTTTGCTAACAGACTCATCTGCTCAGTTCTCACAGTGTGACAGACTTTACAGCCTTAATGTCCAGACTGTGTTGACATTGTCACCATGGCAACTAACACTTAAAATTCTGTAGTCGCCATTTTATGCTGAACTAGACAAATTACCATGACAAACAGTGGAAGGATCATATCCATTCAAGCAGTAAACCAAAACAGGCAATAGAGGAGTTAACAATATTCAATTTCAAAATGATTTTCCATTGTTTCACATTCATCTGAATTCATCTGTGTTTCCATTAATGCACCAATAAAACCGAGCTGTTCATTCATATTTTGCTCATTGTCATTTGTGTGTCATCATCCGTCTCACACCAAACCCTGGGTTAAAAAGTCATTTTCATCAAACTACTCAACATGCCCTTCATCATCATCACTGTATTTTATTAAGCTTCATTTTATGTTATATTTTTACTTATCCTTTTTTTTTTTTAACCATGGTAGTTACAAACAGAGTAACATACAGTATGAGTCCTGGGTTGGAAGGAAGCAAACAAAATGTTCCACAGAAAAACATTTCTAAAGCAGGACAGAGACTGTTCTGAACGGCATTTCTTACAAAAATGTTTTCAACTCTTTGCATATCGCTTAATTCAATGTCAAAAACCTTAATGACATACCTAATAACTGCTGTATGAATACACAATACACAAGAAAGATCCGGAATTTCTCTCATTACTGAGACATTAACTTTTGTAATATTAATTTAATGACAGGACATACTTTTATTCCTAAGGAGAGTCTGGGAAGTGTTGGAGCTGGAGAACCAGTCAAATCTAAAAAAAAAAAAGGAAAAAGATCTTCTGTACTCTTACATCTATGCAATTTACTGTGAGAAATTCAATTTAGAATGGGAATTCCCAGTTCTTTCAGGTGTTTTATTGTTGTATATTTATGAAGTAGTTATGTGCTTTATAAAGGCATGAAGCATGAAGCAGGATAATGCATTAATGTAAATGCATGAATGTACATAAGATCTTTTCACTGTTCAAACTGCAGCAGCTGAACCTCTGACTTCAACAGTTGTGATATTAACATGATGACATGGTTTACCTCTGACCTAAAACTCCACAGCTTAATGGAGACAGTCAGTTGTTCTCTGACTGGTTTGACCCCCCCCACCTCCCCTCCCCCTGCAAAACCCCCAACATTTATTTAATCCCACAATCCACTGCATGTTTCTGTGAACAGCTGGGGATCACATGCACCAGCATCTCCCATAGATTTAAATAGGTAGACAGAATTCCTTTTATAATCAACTCAATTCACTCAAAATGATTTCTACCCAGATTAATATCCGCTGGCTCTGCTGTGACCTAGGACTTTTTACACGATAAAATAAATGGTTCTGTGGCTTGAATATTGTTCCACAGGAGAGAATGGAAGAGTGTCGAAGTGACAAAAAGTGACACCTACTCTTTGATCGCTGACAAACACATTTTGGAGGAAAAGTTTTTTGGTATTTTGCGATATTTTCTTTGCAAACAGTGACAGTGTTTTGGATGTAATCGATACCCTGGCGATCTTCAAACGTCCGTGTCCCTCCTCCTCCTCCTCCATCATCACCTTTTACATCCCACATTCCCTTTGACTGAACAGAATATTCAGGAAACTTCTGATCGCTGTTAACAGCTGGGAGGAAACATGAGGTCGACGCTGTTTGTATTTTCATGTTTGGAAACGCCTGACAGGAGCCAATGTTTTCTTTTTTTGATGGCTATTAGATGTGAGAGAAGAAGAGAAAAACAAGAAACCTTTTCTTTTTGAGCTTTCAGATTTCTTCATCTTTTTATGAAAATTGAACGACACCTAAAAGTAAAGCAAAGCATAAACAGCAGAGAGAAACTGATCAGCTGACCTGCTGGTTTCACCTGAGCTTCCAGTCGCTCGTCATAGCTGTTAGCATTACAGAATTATCCATTTTTAATGTTTTCCAGCCTGTTGACAGCAGAGAGCCCTGCATTTATCCCTCATTAGTCTTTGATTAGTATCACACAGACGATTCCCTCTTTAATGTTATACAGCAGAGACAAATTTGTGTTGATGACACAAAACCTGTGTGTCTCTCAACCATCGAGCTTCAGACAGCTGAGGAGAAAACACAGTCTGATTTTCCAAACAGTTCCTCCTGGTGAAGGAGCCACAGTGCAGCAGAGATTAGCAAGCATGCAGGATAAGAGTGAGACTTCATTTGCCCCAAGTCAACCCTTTATATCACTCTTTATCACAAGTTTCAAAGGGATTTACATACCGTGATGTACATCATATATACATACCATAGGTGGAAAGTAACTAAGTATATTTACTCAGGTACTGTGCGTAAGTACAGGTTTGAGGTACTGGCACTTTACTTGAGTATTTCCATTTTATGAGACTTTATACTTTTACTGCACTATATTTCAGAGGGAAATATTGTACTTTTTCCTCCACTACATTTATCTGACGGCTGTAGTTACTAGTTACTTTGCAGAATAAGGTTCTACATGCAAAACACAAGATAAGCTCATAAAATATGTTGCATTGTTTGAGTTTAAACTCCGAGTATATGCAGTAGAGTAGTAGAGTAGTTAGACCTCCTACAACATTAAAATACGTCTTAAAGGTTAATGCATCAATAATGTAACACTGACCATTCTTCAGAATGAGTACTTTTACTTTTGATACTTAAGTACATTTTACTGTTAATACTTCTATACTTTTACTTAAGTAAACTTTTCAATGCAGGATTTTTACTTTTAATTAAGTATTTTTCCATCATGGTATTGCTACTTTTACTTAAGTAAAGAATTTGAGTACTTTTTCCACCACTGATACATACATACATACATACATATACACATCATATACATACTATATATCATATACTACATCATATACTGTATATCATATACTATACTACATACAAAAATGGGCAATTTAGAGTCTTCAATCCGCCTGACACAGGAGCGGGGCAGACTTGAACCCACAACCTTCTTGCTGTGAGGCGACAGCATGACCCACTGAGACAGCGTGCCACCACTGGGACGGCCCATGCTAAAAATACATGCACGCATGGTTCTGTCAAGCAGTTGAGATCAAAGTGTCCACCGAATAGCTGATATATTATTTTTGAATCAATAAGTGATAAATTTCAAGTTACATTCCTTTTTTTTTTTTTTAATGGGAAACTTGCAGAGTGTTTTGGAATGACGGCCTTCTATTGGAACCACGAGGGTTCTGACAGAACAACAACGCGGCTCCTTATCAGTCCTGAATGTGGGACCGTCCCGGATCTGCTGACACACACAGCCCGGCTGTGTTCGGCCGCCATGTGACCGCCTCGCCGCCCTAAGTCAATTTGGAGAGACGGCCGACAACAAAGATGGCTCTCATGCTGAATTAGAGTCGATGTACTTCAGGCTGCGCTCCGGCTTCACGGTGTCACGGTTCACGAGGCCGCCGTGTTGTTTCACCCACAATGAACAACGAAAGGCTGAGTGACTCCACTTAGCTCCCAACACACAGTCTGACCTCTGACCTCACTGTCACTGGTCAGAAAAGCAATGGCTTCAACACTACGTCTCTGCTTCAGCTCTCATAAAGCCCTGGGTCTTTCTGGCTATGTATAGCTCAATACACACAATAATTTACAGGCTATGATGTGTACCTGCGGGTCATTTCAGGATGGAGGTCCGTTCAAACTGATATCAAACTGATATCAGATGTGCATCATTTTCAGAAATGAATGTGAACAGTCAGACAAAAGAATTGGATCAGAGCAAAAAAATCTGAGTTGAGCGCTAAGGCCTGCAGTGTGAACGGAGCAATATGTGCAACAAAATGGGATCCCGAGGCATGTGACATACATTCAACTTGGATTTGAATGCTCAGATCAGTTTGTCAGTGTTGCCATGACAACAACAAAATCTGCTGGTTGTCCTCATGTTGTCAGTTTGTCTGGACTCATTCCTATGTTCCCAGGGTCCTATGTTCCCCAGATTTATATGGCATATAATGGGAACATGACAAAGGGTCCTATGTTCCCAGGGTCCTATGTGCCCCAGTTCTAGGGTTAGGGTTAGGGACCTTCAAAATCAAATAAAATGATAACTATTGGTTTTGTTGTGTTTATATAGCTGTTTTGAAGCCTTGTTCCAATAAAAAAAACTGGATATTATGAAATATTTTAACTTGAAACGGGTCAAATTTGACCCGAACACAATAGGAGGGTTAATGTGTGTTAACAGAATATTGAACTGGGGAACATAGGACCCTGGGAACTTAGGACCTTGGGAACTTAGGACCCTGGGAACATAGGACCCTGGGAACTTAGGACCTTGGGAACTTAGGACCCTGGGAACATAGATACGCTCCCGTTTGTCTGAGCAGAGTTAGCATGGAGGAAACGAGACAAACGGGTGACTGACGCTTCAATTCAGTCCAAAATGGAACTGAAATGTGTTGGAACAAAAACAGCTGTGACTTCATTTGCTGTTGTTTCTCTGCTCGTCGCTGTCAATTCAGATTATTATGGGATATATACTGAGTATGAAGGCCTGCAGTGTGAACGGAGCCTCACTGCAGGATGCTCCTCGCCTGTCTGAAGGGTTTCTCTGGTTGTGGGTTCTGTCAGCATTCAATCAATAATAATAATAATAATAATAATAATAACAATAATCTTTATTTATAGAGCACATTTCAAAATCCACGTTGTCATTAAGTCATAAAATCATCAGGTTTTAAAAGAAAACAGATAAAAACAATTTGGTGTATAAAAAACAATACAGTGTAGGAAAAGATAAGAATAGGAAAAGAAAAACATTTTTAAAGGAAATAAAAGACAGTTCAAAGGAAATTAAAACTCAAGTAAAATCAGGAAAGACTCTCCGATAAAAGTATGTTTTAAGAAGGGACTTAAAGGATCAAAGGATGAGGCTGACAAGAGGCATAAGATTCCCATTAGGAGAAGAGCTACAATCAATTATTGAGTCTATTTGTTGTGTTTCTATTGTGCAGATCACAGTGTTCCGCATGGGATCAGAAGGGCAGCATGACATCGAGATGTCCATCCTGACGGCTCTGCTCAAAGGTAAACTGTCTGTGTGTGTGTGTGTGTGTGTGTGTGTGTGTGTGAGATATATAGGTCCCATCACATTCAAAGTGTTATCTAGTTATAAGCATCTGATAGGTGTTTGTGATCGGTTTTCTGTTCAGCATGTACGCATTACCTTTGAACTCACAGTTTACTTAGATGATGTTAACTGCAGTATTCACCTTGGAGAACTGGACACCCAGCAGGTGTTCATTCATTTCTTTTTTTGTACTAGTCCATACCCGGGGATGCACGGGCCACAAATACACACAGACTTGCCAAAAATGCGCATAAACAGCGTAAATTTGGGAAAATGGAAAAATCAGCTTCATCAGTCCCTGCCTATGCCAATGCTCAGTGCCCATGTGCAGTTTCAGATTGATTGGCCAACCCATCGAGGAGCAAAATGGATGCAGACAGAGACAGAAGGACAGAGTTTTCCTCATTTTATAGTAGGATGATGTCTTATGAAAAAGTTGATTCGTACTATACCCACACATGGCCAGCCGAATATCCAAATATCCTGCGGTGAAGCGTCAGGTGTCTGGTGTGTTCTGGTTTCAGGTGTCTGGTGTGTTCTGGTTTCAGGTGTCTGGTGTGTTCTGGTTTCAGGTACGAACGCCTCGGCGCCGGACCAGCTGAGTCTGGCTCTGGCCTGGAACAGAGTGGACATCGCCCGCAGCCAGATCTTCGTCTACGGACACCACTGGCCTGTGAGTTTATACAGGCAAAATCAATCAACCTATCTATGCATCTAGTCACAACAAGATCTTTTTAATTTTATCCAGCTTTATACATATTTCTATTGGACATGAGATTGATGCATAGATTAGTAGTATTTGTATCTGTCAAGAATCCCATTTTTATGTAAATGGCAGATAAACTTGAAACTTGTCTGCTTCTACCCATAATCCCTTGTGTTTCGGGGCGGTTTCCTGTAGTTGGAGTTGCAGTTCTCTTGTTAGAGGACTGAGACTCTCGGTGTCATCATTTGGTGCCACCAGAGGTCAAAGGTCATTGTTCTCACCTGGATAAACCAACCAACTGAAGGAGGAAAATAACCAATCAGAACATGCTGGCTGTGAACGCAGCCTGGTGTTTCAGTGATAAAAGAACAAAGTAACACATGCAGGTTCCTCATGCTTGGAAAGCCTAGCAGGACAAAATGAAGTGAATGAATGCTCATATTCAGCTATTTCTTCATGTGTTCTTAACTGGTATGAACACCACAGAAGAAGAGACAGACAAGTCCATCATGTTAGATAAAGTTACAGGGAGCGGAATGACATTTGTTTGATTTTTTTGTCTCTCAGTCAGATACTTTACATGCCCCTTTGTGCCAATAAGCTAAACCTAAACCTCGAGGAACATGTCCGTCTCACTGTGTGTTTCCTGCTGTTTCTCCAGCCGGTGAGCGCCTTGCCCGCCGACCGGCCCAAAAGCCCGACGCCCGCCCAGCGAGGAGGGGGGGGAGGGGGAGGAGGAGGAGGAGGGGGGGCAGGTAAAGGGAAAGCCAGGGGGAAGAAAGGCAAAGGAGGCAAAACCAAACCTGAACCGCCAGAGGAGACCGACCCCAGGAAGCTGGAGCTGCTCAACTGGGTAAAACACAACAACATACTGGAATACATCTGCTGTTATGATTTAGGGTTCAATTCCCAACTCATGACAACATGTTTTCATGTATTGAACAACAAGATTAAACTGTTTTAGCTGCTAAATTGAAGCGTTAGCTAACTTTTACATGGGACCAACAGGTGAAAATGTCCAGAACAATTCCTGCTGTTGGCACATAATCCTTTACTGGTGGAGGACTGGGGCCGGATTCACCAATGTGTTCTTAAGATAGATCTTAAGAAATGACATATGAGGAAATTTTAGGAAGTTCTTAAGAAGGCTCTTAAGTCTTAAGGCTCTTCCTCAATATTTTCTTAGTAACAGTTTCTTATGAATGTCTTTAATTTTCCAATTTAAGAACGTCTCAAAATAGGGCCTGAATTAATTCTGGTAAATAAACTTTGCCATTGAGGCTAGGAGACAAGGCTAGGAGGCTAGGAGACAAGGCTAGGAGGCTAGGAGGCTAGGAGACAAGGCTAGGAGGCAACCCAAAGTGCTTCCATCTACAAAACAATTGTGGAAAAACCTATTTAGAGCAACTAGAGCAAAGATTTAAACATTGGTTGCTGTTGGTAACTGTAAAATTTGCAGCTTATTTCCAACAGACATGAGACAGAGGCCTACCTGGCCCTACACCAAATAAAGCTTTACAATAAATGTTCATCTTAATGTTAGGTGTAGGGGAACCTATGAAGACTTTGAACTATAACCTTCTTTTCTAAAATGTGTTTAAATATATGATATTAGAGGCTTACCTTTTCACTGTAGGAGTTTTAAGACAGGTGAAGGGCCGTCTTAAAGTTAAGAAAAAAATCAAGAACAAATTTGACAACTTTCATTTCAAGAATACCATTTATTCCTAACTTTCCATAAGAGGAAAGTTAAGAAAATATATGAGAACTGTTTTTGAGAATAGCATTTTTTCCTATTTTTTTTTTCTTAAGACTAAAGTTAAGAAAGAAATCGCACTTGAGAAGATTTTTTTTCTTAAGAGGGTTTTGTGAATCCGGCCCCTGAACTGGATTCCTCTCAGACTGTATTGGTAGTGAAGGTATTATTCATGCAGATATGTGTGTCTGGAGGTAAAGTGTATGTTTCTCTGCAGGTGAACTCTCTGGAACAGGCCATGATGGACGCTCTGGTTCTGGACCGGGTGGACTTCGTCAAGCTGCTGATAGAAAACGGCGTCAACATCCATCACTTCCTCACTATTCCCCGCCTGGAGGAGCTGTACAACACGGTGAGCAGAGAGCACCGGGGCACCTCGGCTTTAAGAGATCAGTCTGGGTTTCAGTGGAGAGTTTTAGTGTCCCATGATGGTCCACATTCTGTTTCAAAGGCTTTTCCACCCTGATGAGAGGAAAACTCTGGAGGAAACACGGAATACTGGGAATGTTTTGATAGATAGTAATATTGAATATCAAAAACTTTCTGAACTGTGATAAATGTAAAAGCCTTCCCTTCAGTTCCCTTCAGTTAGTCGTTCTAGAGCTGTAGCCAAGATAAACTGTGGAACAAAAGCTTTCCTCTTTAAGCTCCATATTCTCATTTACATGTTCATCAATGGCTGGAAATCCATCAGCGGTTCATGTCTGCTGTTCTATCTCTTAACCCCAGTGTCCAGATGTCACTCATCTTAATCTGCTACTCTGAAAAAAGCTCTTACAACAAGTTAGTCTGAATGGATTTGAATGGTCATGTGAGCCACATTATTCTCAGCTTAAGTTCTTGTGTGATTTGAGTTTTTGCTCAGTTTTTACATTTTAATGTTGATTCTGGCTGTTTTTACATGCATGCACCACGATTAAAGACATTTTTAAATCAGTTTCTCCGAACCTCTCAGCCTCATTCACTCCCATTCAATTCCAAACAGCAGAGAAAACAATTGGAGACTCTAATTCAGATGGTAAAGATAATCCATCACTGTGAATGAGAAGCAACAATCTGCATCAGGACACTGATATCAGACTGGAAACTTTTACATTTTGAAAGAAGTTCAGTCACCGTTTCATATTAGGACCAATAGGAAGGGCAGCCTCCCAGCTTTTACATTGACTACGTTTACATGGACCGCAATAATTAGACTATTGCCCTTGTTCTAAATAAGACAATATTTCGATTAATCTGTTTCCATGTGTTGCTTATAGAACTGTTCCATTCATATTCCTGTTTCCATGCTGAAGGGGAAATTCTCTTTTATCTAACTTTCTCTAACTTTCACATACTGTCGCTCCTTGTATCAAAAGCTCAAGCAATAAATTAAATGAAAAATGAAGAAAAATGTTTTAAATTCTAAAAACTTTGATGCAAATTAAGCCAAACCAGACTGAGCCTGTAATCAGAGAATGTGGAGGTTTTGATCAGTTTGTGTGTTTTTCTGTGTTTTTCTCTCCAGAGGCTGGGGCCAACCAACACACTGCACTTTGTGGTCAGAGACGTCAAAAAGGTGACTGTTGTCTTTTTACATGATATGATGTGAAATGTCTTCACGGAGATAAAGCCGGCCCAAACGTCTGTGATCTGTGAAATGTCAGTGATCCAAAATGCTGACTCAGACCTGCATGAACCTCATAATAATGAAGGAGTGATTTTTCAGGGGAATCTTCCACCAGATTACCAGATCACCTTGATCGACATCGGGCTGGTGCTGGAGTTCCTGATGGGCGGAGCTTACCGCTGCAAGTACACCAGGAAGAGCTTCAGGACGCTGTACAACAACCTGTACGGCCTGAAGAGAGTGAGGGAACACACACACACACACACACACACACACACACACACACACACACACACACACACACAGGAAGAGGAGGAACATACTGAGTGTACAAAATAGGAATGCCTTGCTATCATTGAGTTTACATTTTAGATTTTCATCATGCAGTGACTTACAGCGAGTGCAACAACAGAATAAGTTTAAATTCTTTGATCACCAACATTATAAGCAACCGATAACAAAGCCTTACACCCACTTCTGTATAATCCATGTCATGTCTGGTTTCTCAAGGCTTCAAAAGTACTGATGAAAGACTTCCTAACTTTTTTTTGGCATTTCTGCTTTATTAGTCACAGTAGAGAGAGACAGCAAAGACAGGGCAGATGGCCTTTTTAGTAAGTAAGTAAAACTTTATTGGTATAGCGACTTTTAAAACACAGTTTACAAAGCGCTTCATAACAAGTGCATAAAAGAAAGAAAAGACATTAAAGAATAAAAAAAACTTTAAGAGAAGACAAACCATTAAAGCTATCTTAAAATAACACAATCATACACATATATAAAGTAAAAAGTAAAAACATCAAGCATTTACAAACCCCATTATGATAAAAATGTTGTGTCAGCTGACGGCTGTTTTGAATTTCAGAACTGAAATATCTCAACTTTAAAAATGGTCCTCTGTTATTTTTATCAGATCCACTTTATGTAGAAACTAGTGCTGCAAGACTTCCAAATTCTCATAAGGAAATAGTAGTTATAACTATATTTATCCCTTCAATTTATGGCTTGTTGGCCTTCTCTTAGACGCCCAAAATCCATCGGCCTTTCTAGTGTGAATCTGTCTCTCCCCCTGCATTTATATATTCCTTTCATTAATGTAGCAGTGTATTTAATAGGTGAAATTTATATGGGGTTCTAGCTTTTACCTGGATTCGCCTGATCAGTTTAGTTCATGGAAGAATCAGGTGGTTCTGATATTTGTACACTACAGAGTATTTTGGAGTGAAGCAACTCCACTAGTAAATTGATCTTTCTGTTTTTTCTCTTGCAGCCTAAAGCTCTGAAACTTCTTGGAATGGAGGTATGTAATTTATAATTTACAAATTCATTTCCAAAAAAAAGGCATTATATCCATGTTGGAAAAAAATCTGTAACTGAAGTTCATTATTCAATATTTCAAGGATCTCAAGGACTAAAGTTACCTACTGTCATTATTTGTTTTAATTTTGTGCTATCAGTCTTTTCGTAAGAGTTGGTTTTCCTGTTTTCCAACCGTGGATTTCAATTTGGAAAGAACCACATTAATGTTCCTCCATCAATTCCCTCCAGGACGACGAACCGCGTCCGAAGGGTAAAGGCAAGAAGAACAAGAAGAAAGAGGAGGAGATCGACATCGACGTGGACGACCCCGAGGTCAGCAGGTTCCAGTACCCGTTCCACGAGCTGATGGTGTGGGCCGTGCTGATGAAGCGCCAGAAGATGGCGCTCTTCCTGTGGCAGCGGGGGGAGGAGGCCATGGCCAAGGCTCTGGTGGCCTGTAAGCTCTACAAGGCCATGGCCCACGAGTCGTCCCAGAGCGAGCTGGTGGACGACATCTACCAGGACCTGGAGAACAACTCCAAGTGAGTGGCACATGCTGGGAGAGGTAGGACAGACTGGAAGAAGTAACTGAGTTGCTGTGCGTTCACACTGTGAACAGCTTGGCTGATGGTTTACTCTGTTCTGACCAGCTGCAGGTGGTGTGAGAGGAAACAGTAGAAGAAGTTTCAGTTCCTGCATGGGCAACATTAGAGTTAATCACTAGGAAGTAGGGATGGGACGATCTGCTTTTCTCATATGATTCGATATGCGATATGGGGTCCATGATTCGATAAAACCACAAAACAATGTAATAAATAAAAGTTAAATGACAGCAAAGTCTGACTGTGCAGAATTATGTTTATTTCCGTCTCATTTGTGATTACTATAGCAGAATAGACTGAAGCTAATATCACGATTTTCCCACAACCCACAATACATATTGTCACATTTTTGTATTGCGATATATTTAGTTTTGATATATCGTCATATCTCTAGTTCAGTTCAGTTCAGTTCAGATCTTTATTGTCCCTCGAGGGGAAATTTGATTTGCAGTAGAGGGCAAAAACACAAACACAACATACAAGAGGACATGGGACATTAATCACAACAGTTACAACAACCAAAAAATCTATCTGTTCGTTAAAAGTATCAAACCATTGGAATGGTAGCCATAATAAAGTGCTGCTGAGCAGTGCAGTCAAGGTTTAGTGCAAATTAAGCGCATTTATTGGACTTGGAACAAAGGAAAATTTAAACCTTTTTACCCTGGGGGACCTGTATCTCCGCCCAGAGGGGAGAAGAACAAATTCCTCCAAGAGTGGGTGGTCAGAGCTGGCCAAGATTGACTGTGCCTTCCGCAAAACTTGTCTGTCAAGTCAAGTAGTATTAAGGAACGGAAGGGTCAGAGGTCACAGCATCCTGACAGCAGATACAACTAGAAGGTTGTTAATAGAGGCCAAAACCTCCATCAATGCAGAACAATTCTCCAACTCTCAAACTGCAGCCTCTGTAACGGTTTATGTTTATTGTTTCTCTTCCAGGTTTGATTTTCTGACAAAATAGCATGTGAAAGCAACGCTGTTTAGCAGCCGACTTGGAAATCCCGGTTGTCAGACTTTCCCAGCAGCACATGAACGCAGCATAATAGTTTTGGCAAAAAAATCAATAATCAGATCCAGATCACCACAAAAATCGAATCAACTGATCCTTGGACCAAGAGAGATCTGTCCACCAAATTTCAGCCCAATCCGTTTGTTACTTTTTGAGAAATCTTGCAGACAGACAGCCAGACAGACAGACAGACAGACAGGTGAAAACATCTCCTTCCAACTTTGGTGGAGGTAGCAAGACTTTCCTGTCACCCTTGAACGATCATGTATTATGGAGACGTGCTGAGAAAGGGAATAAGAGGTGAGGAGAGCGGCAGGAAGAGCAGACTGGAGCAGCAGAGGACGAAGATATGGGACGTGACTCAGAATGAGGAAGTGAAGTCTAATCCCTCCATTTGTACATCTAACCATCCTAGTTTCCTTTCGCCCCGCAGGGAGTTCGGTCAGCTGGCGTACGAACTGTTGGACCAGTCGTACAAACACGACGAGCAGGTCGCCATGAAGCTGCTGACCTACGAACTGAAGAACTGGAGCAACTCCACCTGTCTGAAGCTGGCCGTGGCCGCCAAGCACCGAGACTTCATCGCTCACACCTGCAGCCAGATGCTGCTGACCGACATGTGGATGGGCTGCCTGAGGATGGGCAAGAGCAACGGCCTGAAGGTGCGTCACCGCTCAGTCCTGCGTCACGCCGACTGCAGCGAAGGCTCCGCTCTCTGATGGAAATGTGTCCGAGTGAGAGAATCTGTTCATTAGCTGCTCGGGCTCTGTGTGTTTGTTCCTTTCTGTTGGTTTGTTTGGTGTTCCTGCGTTTCGGTGAATTGATGAGAATCACAGGCTGGCAAAATCGGTACCATCTTTTAGATCAGTGATTCTCAACCTTTTTCATATCAAGGACCGCTAATTTAGTACACATTAGGGCCATGGACCTCCATTTGATTATATTTTTTCTAGCGGACCCAAATCTGAGAATATTTTTATTGTTAGAAATAATTTTGTCCAGAATTCCTTGACTATCTGCAGTGAATCTATGACCAAAACATTCTCTACTTGTGTTAACTTCTTGTAAATGAAATAATGTTGAAGTTTAACAATTCATCAGTTTACTGGGGACCCCCTGGAACCCTCTCATGGACCCCTGGTGGTCCCCGGACCCCACGTTGAGAACCACTGTTTTAGATGGTGTTTTCTACTTTTGAGTCCTTTATCTCGTATGATGTGTTATAGACTTTTTAAACTCAGTTTTGAGAAGTGTTAGGGTCTGCAGAAGGAAATCCATAACGTAGATATATAGAGATTCTACTGATTATTTATTAAGACTGTTCATCTTGTCCCCAGGTGATTTTAGGCATCATTTTTCCTCCTTCAATCCTCCTCTTGGATTTTCGGATCGGAGACGAAGCGACGTATAATTCCTCCAAGGAGAACGATGAGGGCAAAGAGAAGGAAGACGACAACAAGTCCAGCAAGGTACGGAACCAGCCGAGCATCTGCAGTGAAACAGCAGATTCAGAAATTCTCATTTTATATACGGGCAAAATTGTCATCTTTTAAACCAATTCTTAAAACAGGTTTTTATTGGCAGGCTATATCATTTGTTTTATAAAGGCTGTAGCTACCTGTTTTATTCTTATATGATTCTGTTTTTAATTTATGTCCGACATTTTCATTGATTTTTTTGTTCATTCAGTATTGAAAAGTGCCTCAGAAAAAGTTTATTTTAAGTCAGTTTGTGTAACTAACTGATTTTCAGGACGGTGTCTCTAATGTTGACGCCATATCTAAGAAGGGCGATGAAGAAGAAAACAGCAAGAAGCAGAAGAGGAGGATTCCCATCGGGAAGAAGATCTATGAGTTCTACAACACCCCGTTCACCAAGTTCTGGTTCAACACTGCAAGTAGACATTTGATGATTAAAAACACTGTCGCTTCCAGATCCACTTCTCAATTTACCGGTTTTGAAAGTCACAGTGAAATGAACCTGTTAGCTAATTTTCCATATCATAACTTCACAGAAGCAAGATGTTCTCAAAATGACATTTCATTGTGACTTTAAATTGGTCCAGTTCAGACCAAGATCCTCTTTTGACAAGTGAGACGTGGCCAAGACAGCAGTGGCATATAGTTACAGACAAAAATAATAATCCAAAAAATAATTTCAAGGTAATAATTTTAAGAAATCACCGCAAGTAAGTGATAATGTCAGAAAGAGTGAGAGGAAGAAAAGGAGAAAGGAATATGTGAGAGGAAGAAGAGACAGAGAGAGAAATATCACTTTATTTGTCAAGTACAAAGTTACATTTGATGATGAAAAAGCACCTTGTAGCTTTTCAGCAAACCACATTTATTTATCATTTATATTTTTTTATTTAACATTAAATTCTGAAATCTTGAAACTCCAATGGGTGGCCAGTTTTTGTTCCGAAAAGGAGTCCGGGCCGAAAAGTGAGTTTGAAAATCCATAAATCTCAGCAGCTGGACAAGAACAACCTATCAATCCACAGATATATTATGGTCTATTTATGCTATGGGACAGTAAAGATTTTACTTAATGCCCCTTTAAATAACTTCTAAGCCCTGTGCAGCATGAATATACAGTCATTCCTGAGCCTCAAGTGGCGTAAAGTACAAAAACTTGTACAGTTACATTATGAGTACTGCAAGATTACACTGATGCTGGGTAATTATAATAAATAGGACAGACTGGACAGCAACAGAACTGGGATTACAGATTACAAATTAAAAATGTGAGACTTTAACATATTGCTGCCTCTGTCCTTGTCAGATTTCCTACCTGGTCTACCTGATGCTGTACAACTACATCATCCTGGTCAAAATGGAGCGCTGGCCCTCGCTGCAGGAGTGGATTGTCATCTCTTACATCATCACTCTGGGACTGGAGAAAGTCAGACAGGTAGCCTACAGATTTAAAACTGTTGAAGTCACTTCTTCCTTTAAGTTTACCCAGGTCCGGCTGCTGTTCGGCTCTAGGAGAATCAAGTTTCACGCTCTTTTCAGACGTCAGGAGTTATCAAGGGTTTGCGTGACATTTCGGCCGAAAATGAGCGTTATAGAGTATATCATCGGAGAGATCTTGTTGTTCTCCACCTGATGGCCAAAAGAAGACATTTGGAATTAGAAACAAAATTAAAATGAAGAGGGAAATCCAAGACTCATACCCAAGATGAAGTTTGGTGCAAAAAGGGCAGAACTGCACTTGCACGCTTTTTATAGAACAGTTTTCTGAATCTTAATCACTGTAAAAGTTATATTTGGAGTAAAAAAGATGCAATCGTTTAAAGTTTTGTTTTTGCTCTGCTTTAAAATAGGAAAATGTCACGTCAATTAAGACTCGGTGAAGAGGCATTTTTGGATAACAATATACTATTTAGGTTCAGGAAAGAACTGTCTGCAGTACTAATGCAGGAAAGATGCACAATGGATTCATTAAAGAGGACTGTGAGCTTTAAGCTGCATACAAATTAATGAAAGAATAAAGCGAGATTAAAAAAAACAAATGATAATAAGCGATTAACAGAATAAGAGAGACACTAATGTGTGTGGCCCACACCAGACTCATGGATGGATTAAGCATAAACTAATATGACCATATGTCCTGACATACTGGGGACAACACACATTTGTATTAATGTTCAACACAATGTATGCTGTTAACATATGGCAATAACAACAGATGGTGTGTCAGTATCTGATGGTATTAATTTATTATGTTGAAGAATGACGCAATTATGTCTTCTGTCTATTTGCATAATTTTGAATTTTTTGTTTGCTTTTTTCTTTTGTTTTGAAGTGAGATGTTTTTATGAGCTCATCGTTCATCATATGCACAAATTACTAACCAGTTTCTCCTCCTCTCCTCAGTGTTTTTTTTTTTAAAGTAACAGAGGGAGTGGCAGAGGGAGATAAATGTTTGAATTCTGGAAATTTCGAAGGACTTCATTACCCAGAAATCCTGTGCAGTGACATCTGTAAACTAAATGTCTTCTTCTCAGTGTGTCTTTACAAATAAAATAAACTTAACCAAACAGACGCACGTGGATGTGACGAAGATTGACCCATCCTTTTTAAGTGTGCAAGCTGGCCTGAGACTCTCCTCCTGCCCTCAGATCCTGATGTCGGAGCCGGGGAAGCTGAAGCAGAAGATCAACGTGTGGCTGGAGGAGTACTGGAACATCACGGACCTGGTGGCCATCTCCGTCTTCCTGATGGGGCTCCTGCTGCGGCTGCAGAACGAGCCGTACATGGGCTACGGCCGCGTCATCTACTGCGTCGACATCATCTTCTGGTACATCCGGGTCCTGGACATCTTCGGCGTCAACAAGTACCTGGGGCCCTACGTCATGATGATCGGCAAAATGGTAGGACGGACGTACAGACGCATGAAGCATGTTCACACTAACATCAGTGTGTCTGTTTTTCATCAGGTTAACTGAGCTGACTCTTCTCAAGCTCCAACTCTTCATGTTTTGGAGTAGAGACTAGGGCTAAAGACAAGACAGTTTACTGTGTCACAGTAACCTACATTTGGAAACAAATCCACCTTATCACACCATTCACTTTTACTGAGAACGTTACTGAATGGATCTACAGCCACACCACAACAAGCTGACTCAGCTGCTCTCTGTTTCTAGCTGCTTGCTACAGATTTACACTTTAGTTGTCAAATCGCCCTCCATGATGGTGTCAGACATGGCTGATAGGAGTCTTGTGACGCAACTGCAAAGCCTAGAGTCGATCAAATAGTCTGATAAAAACAATAATGAGATAGTCAGCTAAAAAACAATCCACAGTCAATCAATCATGAGCTTTGTAGTGTAACTTAATATTAATGTTTTTGCTTTTATTCTGTTTAACTTGGCCCTTAGGGGTCTGTATCTATAGACTCACTATAGAGATACAGTACATAGATACATAGATGTTTACATTGGCCTACTGTAGATATAGATACATGGATGTAATAGAGGCTAATTCCACCAAACCCAGTTGAATTTTAAACTTGAATTTGGGTGATAGAGCTATGATATAGTTCTGATAGATCTGATAAATAGATCAAGTAGTATCAAAGTGATGTAAGTTATATGAGGATTCAGTCTTAGAAGGGAAAAATAATAAGTTAGTGCTTTTCAGAAAGTGTAATGGATTTTATGGTTTTATGGTTTTATGGTGGTTGTTTGCCACATGATGATCACCGACTGGAGGTCAAAGTTAAAACCTGTCATGCTTAAAACCCTCTTTTATATTGTATTTATTCAGCTTTGTTGTAATTGTTTTATTGACTTTTATTGGCTTTGTTCGAATTGTTCGAATAGCTTTTATTTGTAATTTTCGGTCCTGTGCTTTCGCCTGATTTTATCCCGTCTGTTTTACTTCCTTGTCTCTGTAAAGCATTTTTAACTTTTACGTTAACTTTTCAACATTTTTGATAAGTGCTGTATAAATATAGCTATTATTATTATTAGTAGTAGTAGTAGTAGTAGTAGTAGTATTAGTATTATTACAGTTCATCCTCCTTTATGTTTTCCACTGCATCGCTGGATAGATACATAAATACATTGATGCTTTATTGTAAACTGGTCAAATCTAATGTGCACCCTGCTGTGTCTCTGTCTCTCTGCAGATGATCGACATGCTGTACTTTGTGGTGATCATGCTGGTGGTGCTGATGAGCTTCGGCGTGGCGCGGCAGGCCATCCTCCACCCGGACGAGGAGCCAACATGGCGTCTGGCCCGCAACATCTTCTACATGCCCTACTGGATGATCTACGGCGAGGTGTTTGCAGACTCCATAGACCGTAAGACTAGAATTCATAGTAAGATTCCTGTTTGTCCCGGATGATCGGTCAGTCGTTTCCTCATATCGTGATCGCTTCCTGTCCCAGTGAGAATCTCTGTGGTTTAATCCCCATGACCCCCCCCATCACACACTCAGACACACACACAGACAGACTATTATGTTGATTGCATTGTGTTGTGATGTGTGAATGTGTGTGTGTGCAGTGCGTCCTCTGCTGGCAGCTTTATGAAACCGTTTCAGTTCAGTTTCTGGTTCAAAATCACTCTAAAAGGGAATTCCACTAAAATTACATAAGAAGACATTTTCCTAAAATGTTCCAGTATTTTTTGTCTGTTGATTTTTTATTTTGGAATGCCCAAGATCAAGGAACATGTATTCCTATGACATCATCAAATTGCTTATTTGAAGGGTAAAACAAGACATTGTTCTCCTGACCTGCAAAATTCATTCACTGATCCTTATTTAGATAATTCAATAAAATTAAAATAGGAGTTTAAATAAAACAGGGGAAGGAAAAAGGAATGAAATTTGAATTTTAATCATTAATTTTCAATCAGTTTGAATCATTTGTGTGTCATTGTGATAACACATGAATTAAAAGCATTTTTAAATATGAAGGTGTAAATATATATATATGACTTTTATGATGATCATCTGCCTGCTAGAAGTAGATGAAATGTGTTTCTGACCTGTGGAAGAAGACTGCATGGATTCACAGTCTAGCTCTTAACACAATATACAGCATGAACACAGAAAACAACAGAGAACAAATTATTATAGAAAACACTCCAGTTCTGATGTTAAAACTTTGAGTGAAATTAAAACAATTAATAGCCAGTGATATTTTTATTTATTTTTTTTTTTTAGCTTTTTCTTCTTTTTATTTTTATAAAGTGGAGATGCCATCTTCCTCCTTGCTGACTGGTGTTGGATGGTGTTTATTATGTTGTTGTTCTTTTTGTGGTACAATTTTCTGTCTCTTTTCTCTTCAAACTTTTCTGCTTGACTTGGACTGTTGATGGATAGTCTATGCAATGGAAATCAATCGTAAGTATCTCACATATACTGTATAAACTAAAAAAAAAGGGCTTTCAAAATGTGTATTTACAATTACAATACTAAACTCCACCGCTCTTGGACATTTACTTGCTAGTTAAATTATTCCCTTACTTCCTTCTACACATATCTACATGTTAAAGGAATACACCAAGTTTTGATAGATTGGTCAACTTCCCCATTCAGTGATGAGGACAGAAACACCAAAATCATCCATGCGTCCCCGGTAGGTCATCGGTGCTCCATGCTAACACTTTAGCATACAATTGAGTGATAGTATGTTAACACTTCAGCATTTAGCAGGTTTCATGCCAACACTTTATGTTGAGTGGTAGTAGGCAGCTAGCATCATCTAGAAGACTAACTTTTTGTAGTAAAATGTTGCTCGTAGTTTTTATAATATGGCCTGTAGATTCATGACTTTTAAAAATGAAATATCATTAACTCAATTTGATGTAGCCAGGTTTATTTTTGGAACTATTTCAGGTGAGCACCACATATTCATCCGCTGTCCAATGATTTTTAGCTGAACAGTCTCACGTCACCCACCACCTTCACTTCCTATGGAAACGAGGAAAGCAGTCTCTGCTAGTTCAAAACGTTATTTTAAAGCATATTTTGTGTAAATTTTTACCAATCTCCTACACAAAACTGACAGATGTAGCCATATATTGTTTAAGATTACTCACATTAAGCTTTAAAGCAGCTTCTCATTTTCTCACTTTTGAGATACCGCTAGCAGCCTAAAGTGTTAGCATGGAGCACCAGAGCCAAAGTTCCAACCGGGGACACATGGATGATTTTGGAGTTTATGTTCTCATCACCTAACAGCTAAAGTGACCAATGGGACAATCTAACAAAAACTTTAAGGACTTCTTTATTGTTTCTTTTGAGATGAGATGTTTTTTTTTGTGTAGCTCACCTGCACAATCACTTTTCTCTCCCTCTTCTTTCTGTGTTTTATATGTGCATATAACTAACAAAATAAGCAAAAAAAATACTTGATACGTGATAAAAAAGGACTGCAGAATGAACTGATGCAAAACCTTGTTTCCAGCACCCTGTGGGGACAACATGTACGATGAGGATGGTAAGAAACTCCCTCCCTGTATCCCCGGAGCCTGGCTCACCCCGGCCATCATGGCCTGTTACCTGCTGGTGGCAAACATCCTGCTGGTCAACTTACTCATCGCTGTCTTCAAGTGAGTCCCAGTCTCCATTTTCAAGCAAAACTTAAACCTTTCAGTTAAAGAGAGATAGAGAGAGAAATTTTAGCTGATTCTCCAAGCTCATTTTTACATTCACATTACAGTTTAGACATTTAGTTTATGCTCATCCACAGCAATTTACAGGTGTAGAATCAGCTTCAGTTCCAAAACACTAGGAAAGGAAGTAAGAGCTGAATGGAGAGTTGGAACATATTTTTGTCCACGTTTACCCCCTAATTCCTATTAATTTATCAGCAATCCTTTACATTCTTTTGAAAACTATAAATATTCACATTTACAACATTCAAAGTGAAGTGAGAAATTACTTTTTCACCTTGTTAGCAAAGTTTCCATATTCTAACATACACCTATTTAACAATGTATTCCAAAAAATGTAATTCAAATTTCCTTTCTTTCGGCATTTTTGGTGGTTACATCATTTACATAGAAATTCCAACCAATAATATCATCATAGAATTTTGAACCCTGCCCCTTTTTGATTGTTCTCTTGTATGAATTTGTATGAATAATGTATGAAAATGTGTTTTCTTTTATTCTATTGTTGCATTTATTGCCACACTCTGGATAGTTAGTTAAAGTTAAAAGCCCAAAAAGTAAACATCCATCATCTTTTCATTCTTCAACAGCAACACCTTCTTCGAGGTGAAGTCCATCTCCAACCAGGTTTGGAAATTCCAGCGGTACCAGCTGATCATGACCTTCCACGACCGTCCGATTCTTCCTCCCCCCCTCATCATCTTCCCCCACATCTACATCGTCCTGAAGCGTCTCTGCTGCCGCTGCAAACGGAAACACGAGGGCGAACAGGACGACAGAGACCGCGGACTCCGTAAGACCCGTTTCAAGAGCTTTTTCTGGACATGTTTTAAGAGCAGTCTGGGCAGCAGGGTGGAGCGAGGAGGAAGACTGGTTGTCAGGATTGGTCATGGAATTTCTAGAACGTCAGTGAATCCTAAGAGGTGCATTCCAGACAGGGGAAGTCAGGGAATATGATAAATTCTCTGGGGAAGTCAGGGATTATCAGGAAACTTTCCAAATGAGTCACTTTCCAGGAATGTAGCAGAATGTATTTTCCATCTTGGTTCACACATTCATTGCATTAGATGGTTTTCAGACTGAAAAACAACATCAACAAAGTAAAGTCTTAAGACTTAACCATGACATCCTCAAGACTTTTCTTCAAGTTTAATGTGTTTTTAAAATCAGCAAATCAAGTCAAATCAAATTACAAATGTTGGGATCAATACACTTAAGTCTTCAAAATGTGAACAAAAACTGTGACTAATTTTGTTATATTTCCATTTTAACCATTTAGCTGATGCTCTTACCCAGAGTGTCTTGCAATGAGCAGCTAGGAGTTCAGTGTTTTGCTAAAGGACACTTCAGCAGGACACATGGCTGTGTGTGGATGGGTGCAGAAGGGAACCTGTGACCTTTAGGTTACGGGACGGTCTCTCTAATCACTAGGCCATGCTGATAAGTAATGACAGCGTATAAGAACCTGTTCATGCTGAAGCTTTTTAAATACAATTTTAGTCACTCTCCAAGACACACATGACTGTTTTGATCCTTTTCCTATTTAAAGATGGAAACATGTTTGTGTTCCTTAATATTTGACAGAGCTGGTGCTGAATGCAGAGGAGCTGAAGAGTCTGTACGAGTTTGAGGAGCAGTGTGTGGAGGAGTATTTCCGTGAGAAAGAGGATGAAGAGCAGTCGTCCAATAACGAGCGGATTAGAGTCACATCCGAAAGGTAGGAGTCACTGTCAAGTTACAACAGTTGGAGGCGCATCTGATATCAAGTGTTTTACTTTACAGTGTCCTTATTCCAGTGTTACCTGTATATATGACAGAAAAGCACTGTAAGTCCACATTAAGTCCACAATTGTATGTTAATACAAAACATACTTACAAAGGTGTAACAACACAAAGTAAGTACAGACCATTGCATTTGTACACATTGCACTTATATTGTGCTGTTACACCCTTGTATGATGTCTGATGTGATATGTATTGACTGGCCGGTTGCAATCAACATGATGTGAGGTTTACTGCATAGTATGATTAGTATTAGATTTCAACTTATATGGATTTTTGAAGACCGATACAGATACTGATATTTTACCATTTTCATGCCAAGAAAAAAAAAAACATATTTCCCCCAGAATTTTATTCTTGTCAAGGTGAAATATGAGCATGGAACACTAAAACTCTCCATTGAAACCCAGCTTGGAAAGCCTAGCAGAACAAAATTAATTCTGGACTGATGCTCATTTTCAACTTTTTCTTGATGTGTTCTTAACTGGTATGAACACCAGAGAAAAAGAGCGCAGACAAATCCATCATGCTTAGCTTAGGTTACAGGGATGGGAATCAGATTTGTTTTGACCTCTAATCTGGTGGGATGACGTTTCCAAAACTCCAACCAATCTAAGGTACATGTGTGTCCATGTGACTTATGTTTACAAGCCCTGGTTTGCTTGTAATTGGGCAGTATGAACCGAAATGAACCAAATACAAAAATGCAAAGTAAACTTTTCCACTATGGCTTGGAAAAAGAAAGCCAACTGTTGGTGTGATCGTACCCTAAGCCTGCATCTCTCTCCTCAGGGTGGAGAACATGGCCATGCGCCTGGAGGAGGTGAACGAGAGGGAGCACTCCATGAAGGCCTCCCTGCAGACGGTGGATCTCCGCCTGGCCCAGATCGAAGAGTTCTCCAACCGGATGTTGAACGCCGTGGAGAAGCTGGCTGGTATCGACCGGGCCGAGCTGGTCCGGACTCGCTCCGGAGCATCTTCCATCTGCGAACCGTCCGCCCTGCTCCGCCACAGCAGCATCAACAGCGCCGACGGCTACAGCCTCTACCGCTACCACCTGGATAACGACGAACGGCTCTCTGTATCTGGAGACCTGGAGGCCGGCGAGAGGAGAGTCCAGCTCAGCCCCGAGAGACGGGGGAGCATCATTGAGGGAATTCCTGCATCAGGTAGGATAAGACATGACAAGACATGACACAACAAGACATGACAAGCCAAGACGAGAAATCGAGACACAACATTACAAGGATACAGCAAAGATGACTATGGCAAAAAATGAGTATAAAAAATGAGTATAGCAAATGGGGGTTTTCAAACATAATGCAACTGACAAAATGTGGAATTGTATGGATGAAAAGTATAAGAAAAAGCATGCATTACAGCATTGCAAGGGCGTGCAAAATAATAGCGGTAGTTGAGTAGATGTGAAATATATGCAGCATAAATGAAAAGTTACAAAACTGCCAAGATATATGCAATATGTAACACATTAGAAGGATATGAATGTGACGAAAACAGCATGTGAATTTCCATCTTATATGCAGGATGAGTTAAACGTGTGTAATGTTCACAGGTGATGGGAACTCCACCGTCAAGGAGTATGGGTTGACCTTAGAGGTGACGGGACAAAAAGACCGAACTCGTTCCACCTCCAGCGTCGGCATCCTGATTTCCCCTTGCGACTCGGACCAGAAACTTGTAGAAACTCCTCCCACTTCAGCTGAATCCGCCCCCGCTTCAGCTGAATCCGCCCCCGCTTCAGCTGAATCCGCCCCCACTTCAGCTGAATCCGCCCCCGTCACGATGGACGCTGCCATAGAGAAAGCAGGGCCGGAGAAGACCAAACTAGAGGCAGCTGTTTCATACCCCCTGGAGAGGTCAAAAGTCATGCACTATTTACCATCGCCGACTCTCAGCAGCTCCCCGTCCTCCAACCGGAAGTCCATGAGCAGTATCGTGTACAACCCCGTGGACAGAGAAGAGAACTGGGCGTCAGACTTCACCACAGCAGCCACCCTCTCAGAACAGGGCTTAAAATCTCCCACTATGCCTCACTGGGGAGCTCGCTTTGAGTACAAAGTCCACCCTTGCCCCTTTGGCCACGTGCCCAAGGTGTCTGTAGTGAAGTCCGGTGAGAACGTACCCAACACCGGTGAAACTATGCAGGAAGTCGAAGGGAAAACACCCAAGCCATTCGCCGGGGAACAGGAAGTAGCAAAGGCAGACAGCAACCAGGGTAACGGGGACGAGGTGGCGTCAGAAGACACAGAACATTTGCTGGTGGCGGAGGACAGGATGTACCCAGCGCTCAGGTCCAAGAGCCTGAACACCAACCCTCGGAAGGGGAAGGTGAAGATGGAAAGTCAAGAGAAGCCCCGTTCAGCTAGCAGTGTCAAAGACCTGGTGGCAACGTTCGGCGGTCCGGGGGAAAAGGCAGGTCGACGGTCCAGGACTGGCTCCAAAGACAGTTCTGGCTGTTGACGCTGGATGGCTGGTTTGAGCCAACTGTGAACTCTTAATGTATTTGTTTTATTCACTTATTAACTTACTTACTTAAGGGGCAATATCTCCATATTAAACAACATAGGCCAGCGAGCAGTACTGCCACTGGAAATATCACAAGTTTTGACTCAAGTATTTGCAGTGGAAAGGTGCTCTAAGGTGCACAAATCAAAGGCCAAAGGAATGAAAAATTCAGGAACTCTCAGAGAACAACTGACATCAAAAACCAATGTGTTTCAGCTGTAACAGAACCCTGATGAAGGCTAAAATGTAGTCGAAACGCATATATTAAAGCTTTGTCACTTGTTCTCCAAGAGTACCTGGATTTTTTCATTCCCTTAGCTCAAAGGGTAGAGCAAGGCACTAACACTGCCAGAGTTAGGAGTTTAATTCCCACTGGGGACATCCAAACTAAACATTTCTGCATGTGAGGTATAGTTGATAGTTGGACATCAGTGTCCACTAAATGCTTTATCACATTTGATTTCATGGTCTTACTGTGAAAGTAATTTTGTGCTTCTGATAACAGAGTTTCATGTGAATGGAGAGTAAGAAAGTGAGCAAGAGGGTGAATTTAGCCTGAAATGAGACATTTAACATTTCATTTAACATTTTTACATTTTCTGAATATACTGTCTCTTACACCATTGCAACAAATCCATAGCCTCCCACCAGGAATTCACTCATTCCAAATGGGAGAGTTTGTTACTGCTGTACTATTGCGTTGGGTTTACAATGCAGATGCAATGCGTTGCGCTGTTGGATTTATCCGTCAAATGCAGATAAACCTTGCATGCTACTCAAACGTTTATGTTACGGAAACAGTGTGTTCACAGCATTACACTCTCTCTGAGATCCCAGTCTTTGTCTCACTCTGATCAGAATGCACAGAACACTTGATAGATTTACTGTACTTTTCTTCTTTCCACACCTTTTACACCTGAATGCTTGTTGAAAGATACTATATGTGACAGTGGAGAAAATTGTAATTAAACACTGTCTTACTTGTACTGTCACAACTCCTGAAACTCCACTACAGCTGAAACTTTGATGTTATATTTATATACTGAATTTAAAGGAAAACGTTTGGACATGTTCTGGATGCTCAAACAAGGATTAAAGGGAATGACAACTACCTCTGTGTAATACAGACTAATCTTCCATTCTGAAATAAAAGACTCTAAATCTTCACATCAAGTGTTAAGAGTCATTGAAGAACGTGTGGCCTCTTCTTGTGATCCTCTGACTGGTGCTCTGCCAAGAACAATATACTGACTACCAAACCATTCTGAACATCGTGGAAATTGAAGGGTTTAAAAAGACTTTAAAAAGAAACAATTAAATGAAATATTTTTATTGATGGCGAATTCTTATACTGAAACATACCCTGCTGTCACCGTCAATAAAAATATGGTGTAATTGAGGTGAAGTCTTGCCTATTTATATTTGAAAGTCTTGAAGTACCAAAATGGTATTTACCATTATACACCACACAAAGAAGCATCAAGAAAGTGCCAGGTGATGAGATCAGAGAGGGAGTCAGTAGCTTGATACAATGCAAAAATACAAAAGGAGTTTCTAGGCACCAGAGTCTGCATATTAAATGTGCAGATGAAACAGTGAATTGCATTGGGGATAAGTGAGTTCATGGTTCTTTTACTCTTGATTTTAGAGACTCTGCATCCAAAGGGCATCAGCTCAAACCTCCAACCAGTGCAGTCAGTCAATAAAGTCATATTTCATATTGCAACACACCAATACTTTCAGTGTTGGATGCTCACAACACACAAACATTTTCACTTTAAAACTCAGAAAAGACATGCCTTTGAAACTCTTTATTAGCATTTCATCTGTTAAGCCCATGAGGGGTTGTGGACCCTGCCGCCAGAAAACAACAAGCCTTGGCAAAAACAGGACAGGGGCTTAACAAAAAGCAGATGAGAAAGATAGTTTGGAAGAAAAGGATGAGGAAGATGAGGCAGTAAGAAGCAGCTCGCGGAGACCAGGGGGTCACATGTCAGCAACAGGCTCACTGAAAGATTGTGAAAATGTCATGTCAGCAATAGGCTCATTGAAAGATGTCATGTCAGTAATAGGCTCGCTGAAAGATTGTAATGTGTGTGACCATATTTAGCTGTGCTTCAGCTTGCTTGCTAACTGAAATGTAATGTTTGATTTAACTAATGACAGTGTCCACCTATAAGAAAACAGGACGCGCCTGTAACTGTTTTAATCATCAGGAATATGTTAAAATATGATGAGAATGGTGGTAAGAAAAACACCCTGCAGAAGCTTGCTATATACTGTATATCCAGCTTGCTTGCTGAAGCAACAGATGCACTTCTATTTCCTCTTTTGTTAGACTGCTAAACCCTCTGAAAGGGATAGTTGTGTAGAATACTTTATTTTTAATAAAAACTCGGAAAGACAAAGCCAGGACTGCATTTTTCTTCTTTTTTTCCCTTTTCTCTGCGCAGAGGACCAAGGGAGGTAAGCCTGCAGACACTTTTTCAGGGGTAATAGTTTGCTCTCGCCAGGGTGACCTGTTTAAACTTGGTTGGCTAAAACAAAGTCTAGATACAGAGATAGGTCATAAATCTAGCAAAGTTAAAACTACTAACCTTCTCTCTTGGGGGAACTCAGTGAATATCCCTTTTCCGGCTTCTAGGCCTATGGGAGCTAAGGTTGGGTTAGTGACCTGAAGGGAAGAGACTCCCACCCATACCAAACCAAGGGCCTTAGGGACGAGTGAGAATAATACAGGGTCAATTTAAGTTGGGCCTAGGCAGAATTAGTCTTTCAGGACACCCTAAGGGGAAGCAAGAAAATGCACTTCGATAGAGCTTATTTCAGTGTGTAAATCCATTGATTGTGTTATTAATTGATCTTAATTTGGTGCGCTCAGCCAATCAAAATTAGGGTTATACAATAAGACATCGGTACTCAAGCAATATTAACACACACACAAACACAGCTTAACGTTCAGACACCGATCAAATCAAACACAATTATTGATGTAAGAACCTTTCCTAATGTTCTTAGCAGCCGTAGAGCCGGTTGATCCTCTGGATGTCGATGCGGGACATGCCCTGCCTCTGGCCGATCTGGACCCAGGGGTTGGGGATGGGGGTGATGCTGTCCCTCCCGTACTGGACGGAGAAGGCTGTTCTCCCATAGTGCATGATGGAGGAGTAGTCGTAGGGAGTGTTCAGGTTGTTGGTGCGCTGCTTGTGGAAGTTGTAGGCCATCCGCGGGTCGATGTTCTCCCAGTTGATGCGGACGTACTGGTCCCGGTCGCTCCTGGTCTGCTCGTGCTGGAAGCCCAGAGCGTGGTTGATCTCGTGCTGGATGATGCCGTGGTAGAGGCAGCCCTGCCTGTTGAGAGAGAGGACCTGCATGCCTCCCGCTTTGCCCAGAGACGAGAAGCAGCCGTCTCTGTTCTCGACGCTGATGTAGTCGTACTGGTTGGTACGGGGAACGAAGCGGATGCAGGTGCTGCTGTGGAAGGAATTCATGGCTCTGTCGATCTTCTGCCTCTCCCAGCTGGAGAAGACTCCGCTCACTGTGAAGGGGATCGTCACCATGCCGTTGGAGGCTTTCCTCCACAGGCAGCTGTTGCTCCAACACGTCATGGCGTTTCTGGTTGTGGGTGCCACCAAGTCACCCTCCAGCAGGAACTCACTGGAGCCGTTGTTGGAGGCCAAGATCCTGGTGCCGATGTCTATAACGACGGCCTCGGGGTCGTCGACTTGGACCTCTGACCCGCTTCCTTCCTCCATGAAAGGAAGAGCCCGGGAGAGGCCGAGCAGTCTTCATGCCACTTTTCAAAGGATCTTATGGTCCACAGTAATTTGTGGGAGTTGTGTTCTAGTGCCAGTGAATTAGGCGCAAGGTTGGGGTCCAGACTGCTAGGCCTAAATAAACCTCTGAAGGGAGGACGCCACGGACAAACCCATAGTTTCAACATGGTTTGTTATTTCTGCTCATTAAAAGGATGACGAGGGCTGGTTTACAGGGACATATTTATCTAAACACCTGATGATGAATGCTTAAAGAACAATGAAGGGAAAAGAACACATTAAGGTTTCCTTTAAAACCATTTATGAAGCATCAGAGTGAAGAGGAGTGTAGAAACTGGTCATCCATGTCAGAGTCACTGAGAGCTGCACTATAATACTGAACGGACATTCACTGTTAATTTTTTCAGGACTTTGTTGGAGACTAGTGACAGATATTTGATATTTCATGTTGCAACACACCAATACTCTGTTCAGTGTTGGATGCTCACAACACAAACATTTTCACTTTAAAACTTGAGTTTCCCTGAAATATTGCCCATAGTTATGAGGTGTGTCCTTTTTCTAGACTTGTAGCAGTGGATCACACTCAAAAACACTGTCCATGAACTAAATTACTTCCAACATCTTTCATTAATGATGGCACCATATAGTCTGTTTAATCTACAGACAGTGTTTTAGAATCCGAACCAATGCTCCAAGTCTTGAATGATACTACTTGGTTTCTCACAACCAAATAAAGTTAATGTAACAGTGGATCTGGTTAAATGCGCTGGTGTTGCCTCTCTGTTTCCTTTCTGTACGTGATCTGTTTATCTTTTTGTTGACAATATTCTCTTTTTGGCAACATCCCTTCTGTTAAGTCATGATTAATCATGATGCATTATATATAGTCCCTCATTGATTCTTTGACTTCAGTCTACAGAGCGATCAAACTCAGGTGAGTTTGGCATTTTAAAACAACACAATACTGGACAGTAATAACCATCAATACTAATGGGAATCCATACTAAGAGGATAGCCTGGTACCATGAAGTGGGTAGGATATAATGCATGGCAAATATAGTTTAAATCAGTAGTCTAAATAATTGATTCAGATGAATGTGGCGTTGTGTCTGTGTATGGTTGTGGTCTGTGTGATCACATGAGCACAACCATGCACACAATGCACAAGATTAATGAACAACAAAGACAGTAATGAAGCCTTTTTCAGTCCTTTTACTGTCTTCTCTCTTGAAGGCATGATTTCCAATCATAACTTTGATAGAACACAAGACATGCTCTGGTCTATCAGCTCCTATCAAACTGGCCAGAGTAGGTATTAGGCTTATTCTTTGACTTTATTCTAGACTTCATAATTTAAAAGAATATGATAAAAAAAAGACTGAAATCATAATTCTAACATTCATACCTTGGATGACAATTGAAATACGTTTTAGGTTTTGATATATCAAAGAAGATTGTGATATTTTGTGTGTAATAACCTTTTCTAAAGGAGTTGCACGGTCTTCAATGGGCAAACCTATTGTTTCAACATTTATGTTTGTAATTCCTGGTCATTTAAGGTACAACCAGGGATGGTTAACAGGATGGAACATTTTTACCTGAACACCTTATGTTGTGGTGAACCATTTCTTAAAGACTTTACATCATCTACATTAAACTCACTCGAAATTAACCAGCACATTTATATCTTCATTCCTTTGAAACTCTTTGTTAGTATTTCTTCCATAGAGCTTATTTCAGTGTGTACAGTTCACTGATTATGTTATTGATTGATCTTTCTTAGGTGTGTTGAACCAATCAAACATAGTGGTTTATACAATAACACATCAATACTCAAGCATAATAGAGATGTAAGAACCCTTTCTAATTTTCTTAGCAGCCACAGAGCAGGTTGATCCTCAGGATGTTAAGGTGGGACATCGTTTCATGAATGAAATGAAACCACCTGAGCAGGGAAAATCATTCTTTGGTTGAACTGTTCACCACTCTGCATATGCAGCTGGTGACGAGCATTGTGTTGTTTTAAGAGGTCAGGAGCAAAAAAGGTTGCAATCCAGTGCTGTGGATGACTGTATATTACATGTTGTTTATGTTTATATGATAGTTGTACATCCTCCTCCAGGGTCCCAGGTTTGATCCCCCGTAATCCCAAGTTGCTTTACCCTGTTTGAAGTGTCCGTGAGCAAGACTCTGAATCCCTACCAGTCTCACCAGAGCGGGGGAATGTTGTAGCAGTGGCCATTTGCCCTCAACTCCAATGACCAGGATTTGATTCACAAATTATTCCAAGAAGATTTCTACCATGAGGAAAGTTTAAATTTGTAGATATTTTTTCTTATTTAACCATGGTCAAAGCCTTTCCCTAACCATAACCAAGTTCTTTTAGTTGTGGAACCTTAACCATAACTTAAACGGAAACCTTTAGAAAAGTTTTTTTACTACACTAAACCTGCCAGCTGTGAAAATGACGCGTTCAATTCTTGCTATTGTCACATAATCCAATTTGTGGTGGAGGAATGTAATCTTGACATAAGTTGAGTTTGTTTCATGAGGTCATGTTGCATCAGCTCAAACCTCCAACCAGGACAGTCAATAAATGCATATTTCATGTTGCAACACACCAATACTCCAGTTCTGGATGCTCACAACGCACATTTTCACTTTCAAACTCAGAAAAGACATTCCTTTGAAACTCTTTATTAGTATTTCTTCCATAGAGCTTATTTCAGTGTGTACAATGAATTGTTTGTGTTGTTGATTGGTCTTAATTGTGTGTGGAACCAATCAAACTTATACAATAAGAAATCAATACTCAAGCAATAGCAGCACACACACAAACACAGCTTAGCCCTCAGACACAGATTAAATCAAAGACGATAGATTTAATGATGTAAGAACCTTTCCTAATGTTCTTAGCAGCCGTAGAGCCGGTTGATCCTCTGGATGTCGATGCGGGACATGCCCTGCCTCTGGCCGATCTGGACCCTGGGGTTGGGGATGGGGGTGATGCTGTCCCTCCCGTACTGGACGGAGAAGGCTGTTCTCCCATAGTGCATGATGGAGGAGTAGTCGTAGGGAGTGTTCAGGTTGTTGGTGCGCTGCTTGTGGAAGTTGTAGGCCATCCGCGGGTCGATGTTCTCCCAGTTGATGCGGACGTACTGGTCCCGGTCGCTCCTGGTCTGCTCGTGCTGGAAGCCCAGAGCGTGGTTGATCTCGTGCTGGATGATGCCGTGGTAGAGGCAGCCCTGCCTGTTGAGAGAGAGGACCTGCATGCCTCCCGCTTTGCCCAGAGATGAGAAGCAGCCGTCTCTGTTCTCGATGCTGATGTAGTCATACTGGTTGGTACGGGGAACGAAGCGGATGCAGGTGCTGCTGTGGAAGGAATTCATGGCTCTGTCGATCTTCTGCCTCTCCCAGCTGGAGAAGACTCCGCTCACTGTGAAGGGGATCGTCACCATGCCGTCGGAGGCTTTCCTCCACAGGCAGCTGTTGCTCCAACACGTCATGGCGTTTCTGGTTTTGGGTGCCACCAAGTCACCCTCCAGCAGGAACTCACTGGAGCCGTTGTTGGAGGCCAAGATCCTGGTGCCGATGTCTATAACGACAGCCTCGGGGTCGTCGACTTGGACCTCTGACCCGCTTCCTTCCTCCATGAAAGGAAGAGCCCGGGAGAGGCCGAGCAGCAGCAGCAGGAGGCCGAGAGAGGGATTCATCTTCAGGTTTTTGTCTGGTGGCTTCTTGGCTCTGAGCTTCTCTGCAAGGTCCTGGAGATGCTGTCGAGAGACTCCTTGCAGCTTGATGCTTGAGTCTGCTCAGTCCTGCTCTTTTATACTCTCCTTTACAGGTGTGTCTGCTGGAGGATTAAGGGTTGGGGTCCAGACTGCTAGGCCTAAATAAACCTCTGAAGGGAGGATGCCACGGACAAACCCATAGTTTCAACATGGTTTGTTATTTCTGCTCATTAAAAGGATGACGAGGGCTGGTTTACAGGGACATATTTATCTAAACACCTGATGATGAATGCTTAAAGAACAATGAAGGGAAAAGAACACATTAAGGTTTCCTTTAAAACCATTTATGAAGCATCAGACTGAAGAGGAGTGTAGAAACTGGTCATCCATGTCAGAGCCACTGAGAGCTGCACTATAATACTGAATGGACATTCACTGTTCATTTTTTCAGGACTTTGTTAATGGCTGCTGGGTTTTTGATGGAAGGTTTTTGTGTTCAGGTAAGAGCAAACCACAAAATGGAGAGAAATATGTTCAGTGAAAAAGATTTTCCATCACTGCAGAAGACTGACTCCAGGGTGGAGACTGGTGATAGATATTTGATATTTCATGTTGCAACACACCAATACTCTGTTCGGTGTTGGATGCTCACAACACAAACATTTTCACTTTAAAACTTGAGTTTCCCTGAAATATTGCCCATAGTTATGAGGTGTGTCCTTTTTCTAGACTTGTAGCAGTGGATCACACTCAAAAACACTGTTCATGAACTAAATTACTTCCAACATCTTTCATTAATGATGGCGCCATATAGTCTGTTTAATCTACAGACAGTGTTTTAGAATCTGAACCAATGCTCCAAGTCTTGAATGATCCTACTTGGTTTCACACAACCAAATAAAGTTAATGTAACAGTGGATCTGGTTGAACGCACTGGTGTTGCCTCTCTGTTTCCTTTCTGTACCTGATCTGTTTATCTCTTTGTTGACAATATTCTCTTTTTGGCAACATCCGTTCTGTTAAGTCATGATTAATCATGATGCATTATATATAGTCCCTCATTGATTCTTGTAAGAAATAAAATGAATATTGTGCTTTTTTATATGAATAACACACTGTTCTTTTGTTCTTTGTTCTCAGAGTAGAGTGTCTTTTTTTCTCTACATACCATGGTGAGGTAAACAGTGCATGTATGCGTGCACGTGTGCTATATATGGTTATGAAATGATTTTGAGTGTTCTTATAGGTGAATAATAGTTTATTCTATTCATACGTGTGTTTCCGTGTGTCCCATACTAGGGGAGGTTTTTGGCTTTGAGTCAAGAAATCTGAACTGTGGGTTTGGCTTTATGCCGAGATTTATGTTTTTGTTTACTCTACTGTTTAAAAGCTAGTGTATTGAGCTTCACTTCTTCGTCACTTCTTTGTTATATGCTTATCTGTAACACTGAACTGAACCATGCATGCATGAATAAAGGACTTCACAGCAGACTCTTGAACCTTTGCTCATTGAATTTGACCCACAAGGGTGAAGCTTATTTTTCCCCTACATTCTTTGACTTAAGTCTACAGAGCGATCGAACTCAGGTGAGTTTGGCATTTTGAAACAACACAGTACTGGACAGTAATAACCATCAATACTAATGGGAAGCCATACTAAGAGAATGGCCTGGTACCATGTATGGGTAGGATATAATGCATGGCAAATATAGTTTCAATCAGTAGTCTAAATAATTGATTCAGATGAATGAGGCGTTGTGTCTGTGTATGGTTGTGGTCTGTGTGATTGAAAGAAGGAGTAACGCCTGCACACTTGCTCCATGCCACAAAAGTTTAATGGTGACAACGTTTCGATCCTATTTGGATCTTCGTCAGGTTGTGGTCTGTGTGATCACACAAGCACAACCATGCACAAGATGAATGAACAACAAAGAGAGTAATGAAGCCTTTTTCAGTCCTTTTACTGTCTTCTCTCTTGAAGGCATGATTTCCAAGCATGACTGCATTTACTGAACCAGCCACAGTATCAGAAGAACACAAGACATGCTCTGGTCCATCAGCTCCCATCAAACTGGCCAGAGTAGGTATTAGGGTTATTCTTTGACTTTATTCTAGACTTCATAATTTAAAAGAATGTGATAAAAAAAAAGACTGAAATCATAATTCTAACATTCATAACTTGGATGACAATTGAAATAAGTTTTAGCTTTTGATATATCAAAGAAAATTGTTATATTTTGTGTGTAATAACCTTTTCTAAAGGAGTTGCTCGGTCTTCAATGGGCAAACCTATTGTTTCAACATTTATGTTTGTAATTCCTGGTCATTTAAGGTACAACCAGGGATGGTTAACAGGATGGAACATTTTTACCTGAACACCTTATGTTGTGGTGAACATGAGTTTGTTTCATGAGATCATGTTGCATCAGCTCAAACCTCCAACCAGGACAGTCAGTAAAGACATATTTCATGTTGCAACACACCAATACTCCAGTTCTGGATGCTCTCAACGCACATTTTCACTTTCAAACTCAGAAAAGACATTCCTTTGAAACTCTTTATTAGTATTTCTTCCATAGAGCTTATTTCAGTGTGTACAATGGATTGTTTGTGTTGTTGATTGGTCTTAATTAGGTGTGTTGAACCAATCAAACTTATACACTAAGAAATCAATACTCAAGCAATAGCAACACACACACACACACAGCTTAGCCCTCAGACACAGATAGAAAAATAGAGAGATAAATAGAGAGATAAATAGATTTAATGAAGGAAACGGAGGATGTAAGAACCTTTCCTAATGTTCTTAGCAGCCGTAGAGCCGGTTGATCCTCTGGATGTCGATGCGGGACATGCCCTGCCTCTGGCCGATCTGGACCCAGGGGTTGGGGATGGGGGTGATGCTGTCCCTCCCGTACTGGACGGAGAAGGCTGTTCTCCCATAGTGCATGATGGAGGAGTAGTCGTAGGGAGTGTTCAGGTTGTTGGTGCGCTGCTTGTGGAAGTTGTAGGCCATCCGCGGGTCGATGTTCTCCCAGTTGATGCGGACGTACTGGTCGCGGTCGCTCCTGGTCTGCTCGTGCTGGAAGCCCAGAGCGTGGTTGATCTCGTGCTGGATGATGCCGTGGTAGAGGCAGCCCTGCCTGTTGAGAGAGAGGACCTGCATGCCTCCCGCTTTGCCCAGAGACGAGAAGCAGCCGTCTCTGTTCTCGATGCTGATGTAGTCGTACTGGTTGGTACGGGGAACGAAGCGGATGCAGGTGCTGCTGTGGAAGGAATTCATGGCTCTTTCGATCTTCTGCCTCTCCCAGCTGGAGAAGACTCCGCTCACTGTGAAGGGGATCGTCACCATGCCGTCGGAGGCTTTCCTCCACAGGCAGCTGTTGCTCCAACACGTCATGGCGTTTCTAGTTTTGGGTGCCACCAAGTCACCCTCCAGCAGGAACTCACTGGAGCCGTTGTTGGAAGCCAAGATCCTGGTGCCGATGTCTATAACGACGGCCTCGGGGTCGTCGACTTGGACCTCTGACCCACTTCCTTCCTCCATGAAAGGAAGAGCCCGGGAGAGGCCGAGCAGCAGCAGCAGGAGGCCGAGAGAGGGATTCATCTTCAGGTTTTTGTCTGGTAGCTTCTTGGCTCTGAGCTTCTCTGCAAGGTCCTGGAGATGCTGTGGAGAGACTCCTTGCAGCTTGATGTTTGAGTCTGCTCAGTCCTGCTCTTTTATACTCTCCTTTACAGGTGTGTCTGCTGGAGGATTAAGGGTTGGGGTCCAGACTGCTAGGCCTAAATAAACCTCTGAAGGGAGGACGCCACGGACAAACCCATAGTTTCAACATGGTTTGTTATTTCTGCTCATTAAAAGGATGACGAGGGCTGGTTTACAGGGACATATTTATCTAAACACCTGATGATGAATGCTTAAAGAACAATGAAGGGAAAAGAACACATTAAGGTTTCCTTTAAATGATTAAGACCATTTATGAAGCATCAGACTGAAGAGGAGTGTAGAAACTGGTCATCCATGTCAGAGTCACTGAGAGCTGCACTATAATACTGAACGGACATTCACTGTTCATTTTTTCAGGACTTTGTTGGAGACTAGTGACAGATATTTGATATTTCATGTTGCAACACACCAATACTCTGTTCAGTGTTGGATGCTCACAACACAAACATTTTCACTTTAAAACTTGCGTTCCCCTGAAATGTTGCCCATAGTTATGAGGTGTGTCCGTTTTCTAGACTTGTAGCAGTGGATCACACTCAAAAACACTGTCCATGAACTAAATTACTTCCAACATCTTTCATTAATGATGGCACCATATAGTCTGTTTAATCTACAGACAGTGTTTTAGAATCCGAACCAATGCTCCAAGTCTTGAATGATACTACTTGGTTTCTCACAACCAAATAAAGTTAATGTAACAGTGGATCTGGTTAAATGCGCTGGTGTTGCCTCTCTGTTTCCTTTCTGTACGTGATCTGTTTATCTTTTTGTTGACAATATTCTCTTTTTGGCAACATCCCTTCTTTTAAGTCATGATTAATCATGATGCATTATATATAGTCCCTCATTGATTCTTTGACTTAAGTCTACAGAGCAATCAAACTCAGGTGAGTTTGGCATTTTGAAACAACACAGTACTGGACAGTAATAACCATCAATACTAATGGGAAGCCATACTAAGAGGATGGCCTGGTACCATGAAGTGGGTAGGATATAATGCATGGCAAATATAGTTTCAGTCAGTAGTCTAAATAATTGATTCAGATGAATGTGGCGTTGTGTCTGTGTATGGTTGTGCTCTGTGTGATCACATGAGCACAACCATGCACACAATGCACAAGATTAATGAACAACATAGACAGTAATGAAGCCTTTTTCAGTCCTTTTACTGTCTTCTCTCTTGAAGGCATGATTTCCAATCATAACTTTGATAGAACACAAGACATGCTCTGGTCTATCAGCTCCTATCAAACTGGCCAGAGTAGGTACTAGGCTTATTCTTTGACTTTATTCTAGACTTCATAATTTAAAAGAATATGATAAAAAAAAGACTGAAATCATAATTCTAACATTCATACCTTGGATGACAATTGAAATAAGTTTTAGCTTTTGATATATCAAAGAAGATTGTGATATTTTGTGTGTAATAACCTTTTCTAAAGGAGTTGCACGGTCTTCAATGGGCAAACCTATTGTTTCAACATTTATGTTTGTAATTCCTGGTCATTTAAGGTACAACCAGGGATGGTTAACAGGATGGAACATTTTTACCTGAACACCTTCTGTTGTGGTGAACCATTTCTTAAAGACTTTACATCATCTACATTAAACTCACTCGAAATTAACCAGCACATTTATATCTTCATTCCTTTGAAACTCTTTGTTAGTATTTCTTCCATAGAGCTTATTCCAGTGTGTACAGTTCACTGATTATGTTATTGATTGATCTTTCTTAGGTGTGTTGAACCAATCAAACATAGTGGTTTATACAATAAGACATCAATACTCAAGCATAATAGTGATGTAAGAACCCTTTCTAATTTTCTTAGCAGCCACAGAGCAGGTTGATCCTCAGGATGTTGAGGTGGGACATCGTTTCATGAATGAAGTGAAACCACCTGCGCAGGGAAAATCATTCTTTGGTTGAACTGTTCACCACTCTGCATATGCAGCTGGTGACGGGCATTGTGTTGTTTTAAGAGGTCAGGAGCAAAAAAGGTTGCAATCCAGTGCTGTGGATGACTGTATATTACATGTTGTTTATGTTTATATGATAGTTGTACATCCTCCTCCAGGGTCCCAGGTTTGATCCCCCGTAATCCCAAGTTGCTTTACCCTGTTTGAAGTGTCCGTGAGCAAGACTCTGAATCCCTACCAGTCTCACCAGAGCGGGGGAATGTTGTAGCAGTGGCCATTTGCCCTCAACTCCAATGACCAGGATTTGATTCACAAATTATTCCAAGAAGATTTCTACCATGAGGAAAGTTTAAATTTGTAGATATTTTTTCTTATTTAACCATGGTCAAAGCCTTTCCCTAACCATAACCAAGTTCTTTTAGTTGTGGAACCTTAACCATAACTTTAACGGAAACCTTTAGAAAAGTTTTTTTACTTGACTAAACCTGCCAGCTGTGAAAATGGCGCGTTCAATTCTTGCTATTGTCACATAATCCAATTTGTGGTGGAGGAATGTAATCTTGACATAAGTTGAGTTTGTTTCATGAGATCATGTTGCATCAGCTCCAAACCTCCAGTCAATAAAGGCATATTTCATGTTGCAACACACCAATACTCCAGTTCTGGATGCTCACAACGCACATTTTCACTTTCAAACTCAGGAAAGACATTCCTTTGAAACTCTTTATTAGTATTTCTTCCATAGAGCTTATTTCAGTGTGTACAATGAATTGTTTGTGTTGTTGATTGGTCTTAATTAGGTGTGTTGAACCAATCAAACTTATACAATAAGAAATCAATACTCAAGCAATAGCAACACACACACAAACACAGCTTAGCCCTCAGACACAGGTTAAATCAAAGACAATAGATTTAATGAAGTAAATGGAGGATGTAAGAGGCTTTCCTAATATTCTTAGCAGCCATAGAGCCGGTTGATCCTCTGGATGTCGATGCGGGACATGCCCTGCCTCTGGCCGATCTGGACCCAGGGGTTGGGGATGGGGGTGATGCTGTCCTTCCCGTACTGGACGGAGAAGGCTGTTCTCCCATAGTGCATGATGGAGGAGTAGTCGTAGGGAGTGTTCAGGTTGTTGGTGCGCTGCTTGTGGAAGTTGTAGGCCATCCGTGGGTCGATGTTCTCCCAGTTGATGCGGACGTACTGGTCCCGGTCGCTCCTGGTCTGCTCGTGCTGGAAGCCCAGAGCGTGGTTGATCTCGTGCTGGATGATGCCGTGGTAGAGGCAGCCCTGCCTGTTGAGAGAGAGGACCTGCATGCCTCCCGCTTTGCCCAGAGACGAGAAGCAGCCGTCTCTGTTCTCGATGCTGATGTAGTCGTACTGGTTGGTACGGGGAACGAAGCGGATGCAGGTGCTGCTGTGGAAGGAATTCATGGCTCTGTCGATCTTCTGCCTCTCCCAGCTGGAGAAGACTCCGCTCACTGTGAAGGGGATCGTCACCATGCCGTCGGAGGCTTTCCTCCACAGGCAGCTGTTGCTCCAACACGTCATGGCGTTTCTGGTTTTGGGTGCCACCAAGTCACCCTCCAGCAGGAACTCACTGGAGCCGTTGTTGGAGGCCAAGATCCTGGTGCCGATGTCTATAACGACGGCCTCGGGGTCGTCGACTTGGACCTCTGACCCGCTTCCTTCCTCCATGAAAGGAAGAGCCCGGGAGAGGCCGAGCAGCAGCAGCAGGAGGCCGAGAGAGGGATTCATCTTCAGGTTTTTGTCTGGTGGCTTCTTGGCTCTGAGCTTCTCTGCAAGGTCCTGGAGATGCTGTGGAGAGACTCCTTGCAGCTTGATGCTTGAGTCTGCTCAGTCCTGCTCTTTTATACTCTCCTTTACAGGTGTGCCTGCTGGAGGATTAAGGGTTGGGGTCCAGACTGCTAGGCCTAAATAAACCTCTGAAGGGAGGACGCCACGGACAAACCCATAGTTTCAACATAGTTTGTTATTTCTGCTCATTAAAGGGGCTGTTTACAGGGACATATTTACCTAAACACCTGATTTTGTCTGCAAAGTACAAGGATGGAAACAGAGCAGTTTTATTTTAATGATTAAGACCATTCATGAAGCATCAGAAGCTGAGGAGAAGTGTACAAACTGGTCATCCATGTCAGAATCACTGAGAGCTGCACTAATACTGGACAGATATTCACTGTCAATTTTTTCAGGACTTTGCTAATGGCTGCTGAGTCTTTGATGGTGGGTTTTTGTGTTGCAGTTAATTCTGAATAACAACAAGTTTCCCATGCCAGACATTTTACAATATTTGAATTGGGAAGAAAATCCACTTATTCAGTTGCTTAAGTTGAAATTGAATTCAACCTTGCTTTGGTATACTGACATACTCTGGATCATTGGTTCATTAACCACAGGGTTGCAACAAAATTTTGTGGGGTCACAAGATCATTTATGGGATAGCAAAAAAGTGGTGCAGCTGAGTCGGGATTGGCTCTCAGGATGACTTCTGATTGGTGGAGCTGATTTCAGGCTCTTAGGACTCTCCTACCCAGAATGCCTCTGTTGTGTCAGGACGTTTGTCAGGAACAAACTATAGTAGAACGTCTGCCAGTAAAGAAGGTTGAGATTTAGGAACAAACAGAGACTGCATCTAGGCCTTTTTCAGTGACCTGTGTCTGACCTCTGACCATCCTGTTGAGAGGGGTAGGTGAGAAGATTCATTTCCCCTCAAGGATCAACAGACTATCACAAAGAATAGGGCTTTCATGTGACATAATCCTGTCTGTGGAAGCCATATTGGACGTCCTCGTTTTGTGAAGAGCTGATTGTGTTTCTAAACGTCCATCTCAACAGAATCGAATAGACACGGTTCATTTCTGTGCTGTTTTTGACCGGGAACTGATCATTTCATCACTGATCCATCTGATTGATTTAATGTTTGGATTAGCTTGTTAGCTAGCTAACCATAGTATCTGGTCAGCTAACCATCACTGTCTTGTTGTTAACACACATGATTAGCACACTGGGTAATGTATCTTGTAGCAGCTAGCGTCTTTGCTAACTAGCTAGCTCTCAAATTTCTAGCCTGGTTGTCAGAGATTTAGGCCTTAATTGTCCACACTAATCTGGGTAAATTTGAAAATACATCTTTATTTCTCTGTTTTGGCCTTCCATCCACACAGCGTTTTCGACCACCGAAAACGGAGCTTTCTGAAAACGCTCTCCAAAGTGGATAAATCTGAAAATGCCCATGTTGCTGTGTGGACGGGGAAAACGAGGCTTTTCCAAAATGCTGACGTGGGATTGTCATGTGATCTCACTCAGGCGACAGTCTATATTTTCCATGACTTTGGCAGTCTTGTAGTCGTTCAGTTACTTTCAAAAGCAGCTCAACTTCATGGTCTGCCCATATGAAGACGTCTTGCTTGCTTTTGTCGTGATTTGGACATCTTGTTGGCACTTAAGACTCTCTCTATGCTGCAGTAGCTTAACAACACTTCTGTAAACAGTGGCATACCCAATAGGGTACATTTCACGATTTTCCTATCTTTTCAGTGTGGACGGGAAACTTTTAGAAAATGGCCTGGAAAAGCTAGTGTAGACGGAAACGCAAATGACAAGAAAACACCGTTTTCAAATTTACCCGGATTTGTGTGGACAAGGCCTGAGACTTTAACAGACAATTCTCCAATGTTCCTCCATGATGGCGTCAGCTGTGGATGTTGGGAGATTTGTGACGCAAGTACAACAGGTAAGAAATAGAAAAGACCCATAAGAAGTCTTCATGAGTCAAGAGTCACAGTGGATAGAAAAAACCAAGTTATTTAATCATTTTACAATCAGTTGACACTGCAATAATGCTCAATACGACACAGAGTAGACTGAGCAGAAAATGGAAGACGATATGAAAGCTGATGGTATGGTACAGATCTGAGAGGAATGTCAAAGCAATGGAGTGCTTTCATTGTTACAAAGACATAGAAAATATTCTTTAATTAACAAGTGTATGCATTGTCCTACACACGACATGCGACTTGATGGTCCTGGTGGTAACTGATGACGTTATGATCATCACTGCATGAAAGAACAGGTCTATCAAACACACCAACAAAATGTAACTCAGGCAATCGTGTCATTCTTTGACGAGACAAGCTGAACATTTCTGATTCATAATTGCATACAAAGAAGTTAAGACCAAACATGACTAGTTATACCTCATAGGAGGGTCCACACTGCAAAAAACAGCCATCTTAGCAAGTTTGATTTCTTGTAATCTAAAAAGCAATAAAAGCAACCAAGGGAATTTTCTTCAAACATATTTTTTCACTTTCTCAAAGACAGATTGTCTGACTTAATGAGTTGAAACTGCTTGTTAAGACTGGCCTTCTGATGTCTGTTAAATTCTGAATGAGATAAAACAAAATATATATTTTTTTGTGGATCTACCAGTAGACAGTACCAGATATATACCAAACATCTGATGAAAGGGCAGATAGAACATTTAGGAGTCAGCTTACAATAATAATAACTAATGATAACTATATTTGCATAGCACTTCTCTTAAAGTTACAAAGTGCTGTAAAATAAAAGGAACAAGACAAACATATCAACATCCCATCGGCTATAATGAGGGGAAGTTTTGCACTGCCGGCTCCACTAACACCCAGAGCCTGTTAAAGCTGACTCAGCAAAATTCAGAAACCGTATTGGACTCCCAAGAAACAAATTAACAATACTATAAGTATAATGAAAGCCGTAACAAGTTATCAGTTAAATGCAAACTTATAAAACTGAGTTTTTTCAATTGTGCCTTCAAAGAAGATACAGAGTTCGCTAAATGTATTTCCTATTTTTTTTTTACATTTATGTAATGATTTCAGTTTTATGTATTGAGCAGTGGAATGCTGTGGAATAACACAGGGTTCCTACACAGATTCAATAAAAAAAAAATCAAGACTTCTTCACCACACTGAATTTCTTGATTTGATTTGAAGATTTTGAGTATGATTTACACACACAGCCGTCTTCAACAGCTCTACAAACCATATCACACTACAGATGAACATTATTCTTCACAGAGTTTCAGAATATGTAAGATGACAGAGGTCTAAGGTGCACTTTTTTGTATATCATGACAATACAACAATATTTTTCCATATATTTCCAGACTTTCCAGACCTGTGTAGGAACCCTAAATACAATACTGGATGGCTTTTTAAAAACGACTGATCTCTTTCAACGATCATTACTTTAGCAAAATCTCTGGAAAATGCCCGCTGCCATTTAGACTCACAGTTCTCAGTCCTACAATCTGAAACTAATGAGAAGTTTTCCTTCATTTAAACTCTGATTGACAACTGATTGATACTTTGCGTGTAATATGTATTTGTTAAAAGCACCTTTTATCAGAAAGCACATACGCACATACAGCGCACACACACACACACACACACACACACACACACACACACAGAGGACATAAAGTGCAGCTGGAGGAGGGACTAATACTGCTGCAGTGGGTTTGTAAACAATGCACAATCGTTTAACACTAAAAAAAGGAAGAGTAACAGAAGAACGAGAATTCACACACAGCGGCTGTATAGAATTCCTCTATGAAATGACAACAAAAATTAGTAATCAACATATCTTTGCCATTGAAGAGCAAACAAGCATGCATCGAGTGGTTTTCCTATGGTTTCACGAGCAGAGTAATACGCCAGTCTGATATTTTCTAGGATAAAATACAAAAATAGAATACCATACTTAACTATACCAAAGTCTGCATTAACACACAAAAAGAAACAACAGAGGTTGTTTGTCTGCTGCCGCTTCATTAAGCACTTCATGAGTCCGCTCTTAACAAGGACGAGTCGTCTTCAGCACATCAGTCTGCACACACACACACACACCTACAGTCACTTTTCAACATGCCAGTGACACACTGACACACTCTGTTATCACGGGTTTTGTTGAAAAGTAACACAGATGTATGTTCTGACCAACACACACCAACTGTAGCATCACTAGCCCAGTAAAGCTCATATTTAATGTCTAGTATCTCGGAAATGAAACAGATGGGGATTTTTTTTTTTTTTAGTCATGTTGATTCTGATTGTGTCGGATCATACATCATATATGTAGTTTAGTATAACTGTGATAAACTCTTTGGGAGTTTGGCTCCTTACCCAATATGTGACGAGAGGATTAACACCAAAATCCTCTCTGAGTCTCTTCTCGCTCTGTCTGCTGAGCATGCTAACACTTTAGCATACAGTATGTTCAGTAATCGTAGGTAAATAGCATTATCCAAACTATGAAGATAAACCTTTTAGTAATTTAAAGTTGGTACTGGTTTTTATTTTCTGGCCTGTAGATTCATAACTTCTGAAAACAAAATCTTAATCTTCATCATTAATGCAGTTCATTACAAATCAACAGCACAAAAACTTTAGCTGTCTAGCTAACGTTGTTCACTGTGTGAACAAAACAAGTTATGCTTGAAGTCTCGCGGGAAGAGAGATCTTCAGCCATTTAAAGTATTTCCAAATAGTTCATTCTTTTTGTATATTTTACCAATTCAATAAACAAGCCTGGCAGGTTTAGATGTTCATTAAAAAAAACCTTAGAGCTGCTACAACTTCTCATTTTCTCACTCTTAGGATAATGCTAGTCATCTAAGATTACTTAACACACTGTGCTAAAGCGTTAGCATGCGCTCCAGACACACAGAGGATCCTCAGATATTGGGTAAAGAGACCAATGGGACAAACTCCCACAAAGTTATTCCTGTGATATCTCTGAGATTTGCATCGTGAGCATGTTGGTGTGAAGTTGCACTGTGCCCTTGCTGTGCTGAAAGTGACACATCATTTTTAAGAGCGTATCTGCTACCAAAGGTCGTTTGTTTCAGGAAGTACTGCTGACTCCTGGAGCCGAGGCAAGGCCTTTTCAGTGAATGGAATGCAATAAAGTCTTGGAGTCAAACACAAAAACAACATTCTGCTTTTAAGAAGACACTTAACGCCGGTTAGAAAACATCACTCAGCTCCCAAACTCACAGCTGTTAAGAGGATGTGGGCTGCCGGTGGTCTCAGCTCCTGTGAGTCTCTGGTTGAGCGGCCTGCGGTCAGGAAGACTTGGACTTGTCTTTTAGTATTGCACGTTTTCAAAAACATCAGCTCTACAGTGTTTTATAGCTCCTGTTCAAACAGCTGCTGTCGGACTGAAAACCTAGCATCTCCAACAAATTATTTCTTAGGAATTAAGATTAGTCATTTTATTTTCTGGTTGATGATTATACATTTTTGAAATTACACAGTGGGTGCTGGTTGAGTTTGGTGAGCCGTCATTAAAGCTCCCATATTACAGGAAGTCAAACTTTCCTCTATTGATATACAATTGATATATTGATCAAAGATGTTAAATGAAGACATTGTTAAATTGGATTTTGTTGGTTAGGGTTAAATTTAAAGTTATTACATTTTCAAAACCCCATCCTTTTTTCCCAGTCAGTTTCAGTCTAACTCCAGGAAACGCATCACAGCTGGACTCGCTCCTGATTGGCTCGCTCACTAAAGAATGACTGAAATCTGGGCAATCAGGCCATTTGGAGCTGCTACTGTCGGCCAATCAAGAGCCAGGATTGTGAGCCTTGGTCTTCACATTCGTTCAGTTTAACTCAATTCAATTCAACTTTGAACTAAACTACTTTATCTGCAGAACATCATGAGGAACATTATTCTGATCCTGAGACAGTGGGGAGTTGAAAACTAAACCATGAAAACTGAATAATATGGAACCTTTAAACTCACATGTAATCTGACCCATTAGGATAAAACATGAGGAGATACGAGGTTTGTCTCCTGACAGCAGCCAAATACAGTGCAATGAAAATGTGATGAGCAAGAAAATGCTTCTCATTTTCTAACATGGAGGTCAAATTAAAATGAAACTTCATATATTCCTACATGCATTCTGACAAAGATTTGAAATAACGACCGCAGAAACACAAACCGGTCCAAAATCTGAAGAGGTCGTGAGTTCAGTGGAGGAAAGAGCATCAGCCTCCTCCACCCTGCTCTGTCAGCAGCGGCTCTCAACCTTTATGGATCATAACTAATCCTAAAAAAACAACAAAAATGTGATGCCGGCCCACAACCCCCTGCTGCGGATGTAAACATGCTTTGACACCAAATTATGATTCTTTTCATTTTACTCGATTAGGCTTGACACCACAAATATTCATTATTTCACAAGGAAAAGGCTTTTATCACAAATATTAAAAACACAATAGTAAATTTGTATATTGGAAAGTTAGTTTTTGCATCCCCAGGTTGAGAACCACTGTAACAGACTGATTGTGTTTCTGGGTTTTTCCACCAGGATCAAACTGACGCAGGTTGATGTGTAAAAGCCACACATTCACTCACTGAAGGGTTTCACTCCAATATGACAGATATTTTTAATTCTTACCTTTTGTTAAGGATTAAGGATTTGTTCCAAGTGTTCATTTTTTGGAAGGGCTACTTTAATAATATTCCAAAATGTGTTTTTTCTTCCTGCCAGCAATCATTTAATCAAGTTTCACTGTTTTCAAATAGTAGATACTCTCATTTTGGAATGAAACTCTTCAGTTGAATTTTCATTTCTAAGTCTCCAGTGCTATTGCAAAATGTAAATGATTATAGAAAGTTTATAGAAAATACACGAACACGCAAAAACACGAAAGACAGTTATTGACAGATATACTTCACCTCAACAAGTGGTTCGATCGGCTTTGGTAGAAAATAAAACCAACGTGACGTTTTTTCCCCTCTTGGTTTTTGTCAGATGGTTCAGTCTCTTCTGCCACGCTCCGCCGCGGCATCACAGTCTTTATCACGCATCTTCTTTTCAACAAGCAGAGTTACAATATTAATTAGTACGTTGCATCTGCCGGGGTCATTTTCTTTTTGCTGAAATGACGGCAGTGAAAAAAAACAAACAAGAAAGAGAGGGAGAGAGAGAGAGAAAAAGTGTGCAAAAAGTCAAAAAGTTAAGTAAAAGAGGCAGTTTTAGCTGAATGAAAAAGCACATAAAGACTTTCCTTAAGGGTTTTAGCAAACAAACTGGACAGTCCACTGCCAGTCAGCTGATCTGGAGGGGCACAGGAGGGTGGGTGGGTGGGGGAGTTGGGGGGTTGGGGGGGGGGGGATGAAACAAGACGGCGTTTGGGGTTCATTCCTTCTTTTCATTCCTTTTTTTTTCCGGTTCTCTGTATATTTATTTTTCTGTTGAAGCGGGAGTTGTCAGACTCGTTCCTCCGGCGTTCGGAGCGGCCGTCCGCTCCCCGCAGAGCGCCGGTCCTTCCCGGCCGGGGGAGGTTCACTCTGCGGCAGCCAGGCGGGCGGGAGGAGACGAGGAGGAGGAGGAGGAGGAGGAGGAGGAGGAGGAAGAGGAGTCGGCAGCGGTCCGTACAGAGGCTCCGCCCACAGAGGCTCCGCCTACAGCAGCGAACACCGGAAGAAGCTGCTCTTCTTGGAGCGGCTCTCTGTGATTTTCACCGGTCCGCCGCCGCCTGCCGGGTTGTTGTCGTTCTGCAGCGAACACAAAACACCAAGAACACCTGAGTCACACGCTTCATATGACAAAGAAACAACACATTAAAGGTGTAATAACTATAGGATTTTTATATTCAAGAGAGGTGCCAAGACAACTCTTCTTTGTGACAAAATATTATGTCCATTACAGGCCACCGTACACTGAGCCAGAGAGCTGTTGTTGTTGTAATTCCTACTGGTCGCTGATAGAGGGCGATTAAAGTCATACATTACTTTATGTCCCATAAAATATTCTAGATAAAATAAAATAAACTGTTCAATCTGACTTCAGCAATCAGAACTGTCAGATCGGATCTCAGATCAGGTGTTGTGAGTTCTGTGGTCAGGTACCAGATTGGATTTGTTTTTCCTGCACAATATTGTAATCAAGAAACATGTTGCTGTTTACAAGACAAACTCTCCTTTTGTTCTTGTTTTTTCACATTTTGAGCAGTGAACTCACAACAGGCGAACAGCAGCTGTTTTATGTGCAGATTTATGCGTTACGCACAAATCATATTCGTCAGCTCTTATGGTCCCAGAGAGGGAAATATGGTCCGAGAACGCAGCCAACATTGGTGGAAAAGTGTTGCCTCTGAGGTCTTCTCACTGAGCGGCTGAATAACTTTCATATGTGGAAACGTACTTTGGACTTTGTCGGCCTCCAGTTTCCACGAGGAAACGAGGAGGCTCGGCTGCCCTGGACGACAGAGAGAATGACACCCAGTCACTGGGTGGTTCATGTTTCATTTCTCATGTAGAAACTCACCATTTTTCTGTTGAGTCTCGTCATGATGTCTCGTCCGAGTGTGAAAAAGCCCTGTGCGACAACACAAAAGGTATCAGATGAACATCAAACACTGAAAATCCATGAAAAAGCAGGAACAGACTGGGATCATCATGAAGACTCATGGAGACTCACTCACCTCTTCCACATTGATGCTGGACTTGGCGCTGGTTTCCAAGAACTTAATCCCATAATCTATTGCCAGCTGCACAAAGAAAAAATAAACTGTGATTATACTCATTTACCTTGTTACATTATGTGCCTTATTGTTTATGTAATACGCAATCTGGCTGAACTGCAAAGACATTGGACAGTTTTAAACCTTCATTTGTCCAGGAAAGAGTTTTACTGAGCATGCAGCTTCTTTTTCAACACTGCTGTGATTCAGAATGAACTCACAGGACAGGAAACCGACTCCATCACCTGGCTAAAGACTGGAACAGCCACTGTCACTGTTTTATCAGCCAAAATGCCTCTTAAAGCAGAAAGGACGCTGGTTGGCGGAGGAACTAACTTCCCAGGCAGAGATCAAATTTATTAATATTTGACTGGTAATAATTTTCCCCCTGTGATCTGCCCAGTACGGGAGCGTATCTATGTTCCCAGGGCCTAAGTTCCCAGGGTCCTATGTTCCCAGGGTCCTAAGTTCCCCAGTTCAATATTCTGTTAACACACATTAACCCTCCTATTGTGTTTGGGTCAAATTTGACCCGTTTCAAGTTAAAATATTTCATAAATATTATCCAGTTTTTGTTATTGGAACAATACCAATGGTTATCATTTTATCAGTTTAAGTGCCTTGCTCAAGAGCATCTTGAAGGTAGTTGATAGGTTACTCCTTCATTTTCCCCACACAGATTTTCTTATCTGGGGTTTCCAGCGGTGATCTACCAGCCACAACGCTGCTGCCTCCACTGCTGACAATTCATATAATATTCAAAGTGTTGGAACTTCTCAACTAAAAAACCACAGGTGACCCAGAGCTTCTGTGCCAGACTGGGTTCACAAAAAATATGAATGCACTAATGTAACTGAACTGCACCAAATGCCTTAAGAAAAAGGACACGAATATGGGCAGTAATATGTGTCACTAGAAACTGAAATTGAATTATTTATATTTGAATTTGTATTGTTTAACTTGAATAATTGCATTGAAAAACTGAATCTGAATAGCATAATTTGAAATTGAATTTATTAGTTTGAAACTGAATTCCAATAAACTTGAAACTGAATGTAATATTATGAAATTGAATTAATTTGCTCTGAAACTGTATTCAGTTCTCACAATTCAAATTCAGTTCTTGCAATTCCATTTCAGTTTACTGAGACACACATCCTGGTCGTTGAGGAAGAGCAATGGAGTGCAGATTCACAGAACTCCTTTTCACATTTTTGGCCCAGTTCTTCAACGTGTATCATGTCCATGGATCAATGAGAGTGAAGGAAATGTTCAAAAACATACAGTAGGTGCTGATTGGCCGAAAAGGAGTTCTGTGAATCTGCACTCGATTGCTCTTCCTCAACGACCAGGACGTGTCTCAGTAAACTGAAATTGAATTGCAAGAACTTGATGCAATTTTTCAATGCAATTATTCAAGTTAAACAATACAAATTCAGATTATGTGATTCAAATTCAGTTTTTTAATGCAATTATTCAAGTTGAGCAATTCAAATTCAAATAATTCAATTTCAGTTTCTAGTGACACATATTTCTGCCCACACACGACGATCCAAACAACGTAACTGTGTCCAAAAGCAGCAGCGCGTCTGTCCAGGATTGGCTGAACGAAGAGGAACCGGAGCCACTGGCCGACTGCGGTGTTTCCTTTCTTGTCGGGACGTGGAGACAAAACTTTCCTACAGCGACACTAAAGTCCTGGAGTTTTCAGGCATGCGGTCGTCACGGGAAACAGGAATAAAAAGACACGTGGGAAGGTGTGTGTCCAGCTTGAACCAAGCCCCGTGCCGTGTCACGTAGGGCTGGGCGATATATCAATATTATATCGATATCGTGATATGAGACTAGATATCATCTTAGATTTTGGATATCGTAATATCGTGATATGGCATAAGTGTCTTTTCCTAGTTTTAAAGGCTGCATTACAATAAAGTGATGTAATTTTCTGAACTTACCAGACTGTTCTAAAACAGGGAAGGAAACCCTGTCTTTGCATTTTATTTTGATCACAGTTTTAATGAAAGTGCTTGTGACATCTCACATGTGGCTTTGACTTACAACTGAACATTTAGCCCACTTCGTAGAAAATACCGAGATATATATCGTGTATCGCCATTCAGCCTAAAAATACCGAGATATGATTTTTGGTCCATATCGCCCAGCCCTAGTGTCACGTATGTTCCATACAACACGGACAGGAACAGGCGGCAGACAGAAAGCCACAGACCTTTTCTCCTCTCTCCTTGGACACTTGGCGCTTGTCGTTCATGTCACACTTGTTGCCCAGGATCATTCTCTCCACGTCCGAGGATGCATGCTGGGAAAACACAAAGACAGGAAAAGGGAATGCTGATACTGTTCATGTAGCTCTTGTGTCTTTTGCTAGAACTTTTCTGTTGAATCATTCCATGATCATGATCAGTCTAGGGTTACAGGAATCTACTCTATCCACCTACTGTCAGGGTGCTGTGACCTCTGACCTCTGACCCCTTTACTACTGGTTGCCTGTAACGTTGGTGATGTAGGAACTGAAGCTTATTCTACTGTTCAACCATCGGAAGTTGCTCTGGATAAGAGAGTCAGATAAATGGCTAAAATGTAAAATGTAATGAATTATTTCAGATGACGTAAAATCAAGACGGCTCTTTCTCCTTTAGGAAAATGACACAGCATTCTTATATATACAATATACTATGCATATGCATCCGTATTCCACCTCTGGGCCATTCAGATCATCCGACCAAGGTCTCTTATTTATACCCCACTCGCTCCGCAAATCCAAGGGTGAATGCACTTTTGCCGTAAAGGCCCCGTCCCTCTGGAACTGCCCCCCCCCTCCCCCTCTGTTAGATCAGCTGAATCTGTAAACGGCTTCAAAATACTTCTTAAAAACTATTTTTACCGACTTGCCTTCCCTGTAAACGGGCTGTAATTTATCTTTTTGTATATTGCTGTATATGTATGTTGCTTATTTTTCTGTATTGTATTTTTGTATTTCTGTTTCCTGTGAAGCACTTTGTAACTTTGTTTTAAAAAGGTGCTATATAAATAAAATCTTACTTACTTATATATCCTATAAAATACATAAATACATACATCCAACACGACCATTTGGTATTTCTAAGAAAAGTAATATGATTCATGTTTGTGTCAGCATGCTACAAACGTTTTAGGGTTTAACATTTGTCCACAACATGAAACTCCTGTATAAGAATCAGAACCACTTTAGTCCCCAAAGACACGTAGAGGGATTAGTCACATTGGCAGACAGGCATAATATGTTCAAAAAATAATAATTTTGTCATTTCATATCCAATCAATTGTGTCTTTGGCAATATTTTAGTTTTTAATTTTTTTTTTAATGTTTTTTTTCTTTTCTAATCTATATGCGCTGTTTGCTTTGTGGTGAACTGAAATACTTTTTTGTCATTTTCTGTTCACACAATAAAAAAAAAAGAAAACTGACAAATAAAAAAAAAAAAGAAAAAAGAAAAATTGATTACAGCTCACACAAAATCAAACCAACTCCTTACTTTTAAGGGAAAAACAAATAAGCTTCTGTAAAAATATCTTATAACAGGCAATCAACATGCTCTATCATCTGGTGTTTTGAAGAAAAACAACTTTCAGGCTGTGTGTATTTTTGCAAAACCCATGCAAAACACACACCTGCCACAAGATGGCAGCACTCTAACATGGAATTTGTATCAGAAGTTATGACTACTTATGCAACCACTAGTCTAACAGGAATGTACGTATATGACTGCTCAGTGTATGTGGAGAGCAAAGAGCAGGTTGGGGGTTCGATTCCCACTGAGCAGTATGGTAATATCAGGAGCTTTGGAATAAAGTATCTTGTTGTGTTGTGTTGTGTTGTGTTGTGTTGTGTTGTGTTGTGTTGTGTTGTGTTGTGTTGTGTTGTGTTGTGTTGTGAAACCTCTGCCTACCTCCTCGATGTTGCGTATCCAGTTCTTGATATTGTCGAAGGACTTCTCGTTGGTGATGTCATACACCAGCATGATGCCCTGGAACACAAAAAGACAGGAAGTGATTCCAGAGGAAGTGACATGCAGCTTGACATTAGCAGGAAGCGCCCGGCCTACTGGCATTCACCTCCTGACCCCCGCTCAGAAAGGCAGGCAGCTGTCTGTTAGCTCACACACTGACAGAGACTTACATTTACATTTCGATTTTACACTGAGATTAGATTTTACATTTAGGCATTTAGCACCCGCTCTTATCCAGAGAGACTCACAATGAGGTCAACTGTCAGTGGTGGAAAGTTAACTGAGTACATTTACTCAAGTACTGTATTTAAGTACAATTTTGAGGTACTTTACTTGAGTATTTCCATTTTGTAATACTCTGTACTTATACTCCACTACATTTTAGAGGGAAATATTGTACTTTTTGCTCCATTACATTTATTTCACAGCTATCGTTACTAGTTACTTTTCAGATCAATATTTTATATTTAAAACATTTGATCATCTTTATAAAATAACTATAAAATAGCATTGTTATAGATTAGACTACCCAAAAGTATAGCTAAATTGTTAAGATTAGCTTCACGCTGACAACTTTAAAATGCTGCTTACATGTACATGTATGTCAATAAATCAGTATTAATATTCCAATAATGTATGAAAAATATAACTCTCTAAATGGGGACAGTTTGCATAATGAGTACGTTTACTTTGATACTCTAAGTACATTTTGCTGCCAATACTTACGTACTTTTACTTAAGTAAGATTTTGAATGCAGGACTTTTACTTGTAATGGAATATCTTTACATTGTTGTATTGATACTTTTACTTAAGTAAAATATCTCAGTACTTCTTCCACCACTGTCAAGAGTAGAATAAGTTCCAATTCCTTGCTAACATTACAAGCAGCCAACAGTGAGTCCCAGCACCCAGTGAATGTAATCAATGTGTGATCAGGAAAAAAAAAACAGAGGAAAAGCTGAAAACTCCCACCCTGAAACAGATGTTAAAAGTTATCTTGGACTATCTCACTTTAGCTTTAGTACACCCCATGTACACATACTTCAACTAAATTTAAAAATCAATCAAACAAAAGCGAGTTTTACGGTACATTTCCGTGTAGTATTTGCGTAACCTGACTGGAATAAGAGTTGAAGAACAGTGAGAGCATGGTGAGGCGACACATGGTGAGGCTGAGGAGGAGGAGGAGCAGGCAGGCCGGGGGCGAGCGGAGCGGGGCGGGGCGGGACCGCCCAGAGCCCAGAGCCCAGAGCCCAGAGCCTGACACAATACACACTGGCCTGGACCACAATAACACTAGATCCAAGGAGAATGACACAGCGCCAAGCCCAGCGCTCAGCTCAGACAGGAGTAATATACTGTATTTTATGTACAGTATGTGTGTGTGTGTTGTATGTGTGGCTGAAAGGGCATTTTATTTATGTGGAGTGTATTTTATATATGTGTATTGTATTTCATTATCTGTTCCTTATCCTTATCTGTCACTATTTTTGTCTTTTAATGTGAAGCACATTGAGGTCGAGGAGAGACTAGATGAGGATGTTTGCATATATGTTCATTTGTAGGACACCTCATCCAAAATTATAAAGATTACCAGAATTCATGAGAAATAACCCAGAACATGAGTTTCAGAGAAAGTAAACACTACTACTTCTGTTGTTGTTACTTCCGTGCTAACAAAGCACCACACTGCCATCTAGTGTTTCAGTGGTCTAGGCGCAGAATCACCAACGCAGAAGTGCTTGTGTTGGTGTACTGTAGCTATAGCAGCACTCTGACGCAGAACCATAAATCAGTCTAGGGAGCAACTGATCGCTGAGCAAAGGAGAGATTCTTCACTGTCCCCTCTGTATGCTGAGGTACGTCCAGAGTGTGATGCAGTTGCTACAGGTTACTGTGATGGGGATGGTGTTTTGATGAGGAAGTGGTCTTCCTGTGCCAGAGAAAGATGACAGGTTTAGAGTATCTGAAATTGCTTTTCCTATGAACCTCCAACATCAGATATTGAGGTTGGCTCATGATGGTAGAATGGCAGGACAAATCCTCAGAGTTTTCCGGCCTGGGTTAAAGGAATAGTTCACTATCTACTCATCCTCATGCCAGCTGAAACACAGGTGAAGTCCACATAATGCACAGGGAGGCTGCCAGCACAACTCTGTAGCAGCTTTCTCCAAAATAACTGAAATCAGTGGGGACCGGTTCTTTAGAGTTCCAAAAAGGGCAAAAAATGACCATAAAATTACATACAGCTCGTGCAGCATAATCCAAGTCTTCTGAAGCCAAACGATTGCACAGTGAGCGGAAATTACCTATATTTACACCATCATTTGGTGCAAAGCTTCACTACAGCCGTTGTTTCTTTCGAAAACGTTCACACTTGCGCACAACATTCCCCACTTCCATATGTGCTTTGTACACAGACGATGTCGGAGAAGTTATCTCTGTCAGACTCGCTACTTCACCATCGAGAAGGAGACGCTCGCCTTGATGTGTCGCAGTTTATGAGGTTTATGTGTTGCCTCTAGCCCTCTCATTGTGAACACAGACCGTTATTCTCTTGTCTTCCTGCAAAGGAATAGCTCTACAAGTCAAAGACTCCTTCACTGGAGTTTTACTCTGCAGTTTCCCTGGAGGTTCGACACATGCCTGGTAGGGACAACTTGGTGGCTACTGTCTTTCGCAGTTGGGCAAATAATCAAATAATGTTTTGCTTACACTTATGTAAATATATGGTTGTGTTTAGTTAAAGGCAGCTGTCGTATTTAATGTGATGTAGTGTAATCTGACAGCCAAGCTTTATTGAGTCATGCGGTGCCCAGGGCAGCCTATAGAGGGATTTTGAGTTGAAGACGTAAAATATATTTATTGCCCTAAAGGAGGGAGGTGTTAAGGGTGCAAGTGTCGCTGGCTGTGCTCACAGGTGTGGAAGCTACCCCATTTCTGTGGGAGGTTACCTCTTTGGTGTGGAGGTTACCTTGTTGGTGTGGAGGCTACCTCGTTATAGGCAATAGAGAACAGCTGGACAGAGGTTAGATAAGCCTCCTAGTTGCCTCTGGTCAGACCTTCTGAGATGAGAGAGAGAGCACACAGTTCTCCCTAACTTTCCTTCCTTGGACAAACTTTCTGTTGATCTCCCTGCTCTTCTGTTGTTTTTTCTGCCTTTGTCCACTTCATAGGACAGATTAGTGGACACACATTGTGTGTGTCTTTCAGAACCCCTTTTCTGGTTAAGCAATGTGATCCAATTATCATGCATCTCTTCCTACTGACTGTTTGATTGACACATTGTCTAATGACTGAAAGGAAGGGGGAGGGTCTTACCATGGCCCCTCTGTAATAGGCTGTTGTGATGGTCCTGAACCTCTCCTGGCCCGCTGTGTCCCTGCAGGGAAGAGACAGACAGGACCAGACCTGAGTCACCATCAGTACCATCAGGACTCACATGTCACCACAGGACTCATATGGAGAGAGAGCAGTGCCAGCAGAGATTGGATAACTACATAAAATTTGATTTGCCATGCTCATATTGAACTGTTGAGTTCAAACAACGAGAGCACCAGCTTGAAATTGAATACGATTATTATTGAATTTAACTTTTAACTATAATTTCAAATTCAGTTTTCTGAATTCAGTTTTTTCAATTCAGATTGAGCACACTGAGACACACATCCGGGGTCTTGGGAAAGTTAGCAAAAACAAGCAAAAATTCAATACAGGAATCAGAGAGCTCAATCTGAATTGGGAAAACTGAATTTGAAATTATAGTTTATGGAGTTACAGGTTCAATTCTATAATAATTACATTCAATTTCAAGCCATTGCATTAAATTTCAAATTGTGCCTTACAAAATTCAATTTTTGAATTGATTTATTAAAAGAATTATAATTAAATGGTTCAAAATCAGCTTGACAAAATGCAAATTGCATGTATGCAATTCAAATACAATCTCTGCTGGCACGAATCCCTTTCCATACACACTGACCCGTTTCCACCTGATATTAACATGTATTCTGCTTGTTCAGATTGTGTTCAGAGCTAAAACACATAAAAAAACAAAACAGGTTTAAATGCACAGTGAAGAGCTTAATGGCCAAACCTCCGCAGGCGCCAGAGATCCATTTGGCCTCATTAACAACAAAGAGCAAATGCATTCCTTCTCCAACATACAGCTAGATAGACAGAAATGCACTCGCTCACACTCTCACTCTGTCTCTCTCTTACTCGTTCGCCCAGACTCACCATATCTGAAGCTTGATTTTCTTGCCATCCAGCTCTATCGTCCTGATTTTGAAGTCAATTCCTGAAACAGAGGAGACAGACAGGACTGACGTTAGAAAACACATTTAAACCAAGCTGACCGGCTGTCAGTCGGCATGTCAGTCATTTTCTCACAGTGTCGGGGTCTGGATGGATGGATGGATGGATAGACTGTTAAAATTCACATGGCCTGTGTCCTCCTACTGAAGCTGTCACAACCTCTCCTGTATTCCCACAATAAATAAATATGACATCTTTGTCCAACAAGGGTTTGTATCCCCCCTCCATCCTAATGAGGTGGGAATACTAATCCTATGCTGTTTTTTGCCGCTGTCCTTGTTTTTTGTCTTTTGTTTATCTTGATTGTGAAGTGCTTTGTAAACTTTGTTATACAAATATATTTCTTATACAAATAAAGTTATGAATCTATTATTGTCAGTCACGTTGTTATTTTTGAGAATCAAAAGCATTAACATTAAACACATTTGTCATAAACTGTTAAAATGGTAACTGAACGGTTAACGAACGCCGGTCACATGTGACATAATCATATTTCTTTAATATGTTATATAATCTGTTTTTGGAGAGTTTCATGTAACGGAAAGCATTTTCAAAATTGGACCCACAAAAAGTTGGGGGTTCGTTAGCTTGTCAGTTCTCATTTTGACGTCATTCTCATTTGATGTCAAAACTCTGCACCTTACTTCCTGTTGTGACCCTGAATCAAGTCACTTTATGGTTGAACAGTTATCTGACAGCAGAAACAGAAAGATATTGATGAAAACAAGTTTGAAACTCAAGCAAGTGATGACTGAGTCAGAGGGACAGATATGAGTCTCATTTTTACTGCTAAACTGCTGCTACACTTTGGCTCCATTCCAAAGAAGAACTGTTTGAATCTTTTCAGCTGTTTAAGATAAGATAAGATAAGATAAGATAAGATAAGATAATTATAGATAATTGTATATCGCAATTTTATGTTTACATGATTAATAATCATGTAATCCGGTGATATTGAAGTGTTTGCTATATTTCCTGATGTGCATCAAGCGCTTATTACAGCTGACCAATCACAACCTTTTGAATGCCCAACATGCATCATGTGACCAAAACCAAAGTTGAGCTGGAGAAGCAGCAGAGAAACCTGACAGAGAGTCTGTGGGACAGAACAGATCCCTAAAGTGGATCATCGTCTCGTCTGGAGACTCTTTGGTTTGAAACCAGAAGACAAACAAGAACAGATTCTGGACAGTTTGTCTTCAGGTTGTAATTGAGCAACAAAGTAAATTATTGATTATTTGAATTCTGTAAACAAGGGCACAATTGGGATTATGATTGTTGGTTCTGCTAGTGTGAATGCAGAGGAGATAGAGGATAAACAGATTAAAGTGAACTTCATGCTTGGCTGAAGCTGTATGAGGTTTAACTACAGAACTCTGAAGTCATGCTGACGGTTTCCATGCTGCAGCGAGGCCAAGAGAAGGCTCATATAACACACACACACACACACACACACACACACACACACACACACACACACACACACACACACACACACACACAGATCAGTTACACACCAGAGCTGGCCAGGCCTTGATAAACACTGAACATAACGTATATGCAACACACACCCACATAAACACTGACACACTCCCTCCCTCCCTCCCTCCCTCAGTCACTAGTACTAACGCTCTCCTCTATATCTGCCTGTAGGGACAGACCCCCCACCCCCCACCCCCCACCCCCCCACAGGGAGGTCAGAGGTCAGGGTCTGGAGCCAGTGTGGATCCAGTGTCTTGCTCAGGGACACTTCAGCATGGTGGAGGTTTGAACCCCGAGTCATCCTGCTGCCAAGTGGTTTCCTTACTTCCTCTCTCACTCACTTCCTCACTTGTCCACTCTCTCGATCGACTGCTCACTCCTTCTCTCTCTCTCTCTCTCTCTCTCTCTCTCTCTCTCTCTCACTCTGTCAGTCTTGGTTTCTTCTCCCTCTCAAAAAGAAAAAAAAAAACTTGGCAAAAAATTCAGTGACTGTTTTAGAGGGAAAACTCAACATCTTTGTACTCCACAGTGTTTCCCAGCATCAGTCTGAGCTTCACACACACAGAGAAAGGAGCGCTCTATGGTTAGTGTGGTGCTTAATGCATAATCTAACTATTATCTGTCTCATAAACTAACTCCTTCCTAATGTCGTTCCCTTCCTGTTCTTCCCTCTCAAAAAGATATTCCAGAAATGTCTTGACCAGTGGGAACGCTGTTGAGGAAATCAGCTGGTTCCGTTTAAGACTTAAACCCTCTGATTTGTTAAAATAAAAATAAAAAAACCTGGTAAATCAGAATTAAAAACCTCATGTGATTCTTCAAAAGTTCTCTTAAATCAGATGGTTTGGAATATTTCACACATTTTAAAAGGATCTTTACAGCGTTAACGTCCCGTGTTTTCATCTGTTGTTTCATAATGTGGCGTTGCGAAGTCCTTTGAGGCTGGAACTTGGATTAAGGGCAACACAAATAAACTTAATTTAACTTAAACACAAGAGGTGAGAGTCTGCAGGTTACAGCAGTCGGCTTGTGATGCCTAAAGACACAGGTTTGAATCCCAGGACCGGTCGGGGAAAATATGGGTAATGAAAGTTTTTGTTAATACTGAAACCTGTTGTGCTGTCTCACCTTCCACACCTCCACACTGAAAGCAAAGCTGTGATGTTCAATAGATTCCAGCAGTTGTTTAGTCATGAAGTGTCATTTACTGTTTTGGTGAACCCACTTTCCCTCAACCCGCTTCGTCTTCCTCTACTGCAGTTAGTGTTTTCCTACATTTCCCAGAATGCCTGTTGACTATACCACAATTCTGAGGGACTGACACCAAAACCTACGGAAGCCAAGAACGGCCGTGCTTGCAATTATTTTTTTTAATGCCGTTATCTCTAATTAACTCGTGATCTCGAGAAAACGAGCTTTGTTATCTCGAGATAACGAGATAATCAACCCGTTATCAAGAGAAAACAAAATGTCGTTTTCTTTTATTACTTATAATGTTTATGAGAGATCAGGAGCCATGCCAGCAGGCATTGATGGCGTCTTGACAACTGTAGCAACTGATTTAAGCTGAAAATGTCAGATCAATGAGTATCCATTATTGATCAACGCATCAGACTGTACTTCAGTCAAGGTCTGATACAGGGAGAACTTGCATTGTGTCTTTCTGTTAGAGATAACATTCAGATCAGTCCAACACTAGCAGTTATGAATCCTCCTGACAGTCATGACAGTGATCTTGAAGGCTGAAATCAGGTGTGATCAAATGAACCAGACTCTCATTTTTGAGTTCTCCATAATTATCCCGTGATCTCTAGAAAACAAAAGTTGTTTTCTCTAGTAAATTATCTTGTTATCTTGAGAAATCTGCCTTTATTAGCCAATTAACCTGTTATCTCGAGAAAACGAGCTTTGTTATCTCGAGATAATGAAATAATTAACTTGTGATCTCGAGATAACGGCATTAAAAAAATAATTGCAAGCACGGCCGTTCTCGGCTTCCGTAAAAACCTGACGTTTACCGCTGATGTTTTACATCCTGAAACATTTTCTCATATCAAACTCCACTGGAGCTGCTGGAAACATCTGGAGGTGACGTCACCTCGTCTACGATTGGCCGGTTATCCACCAAGAAGAAAAACAAACTACAAACTACTGAATGGAGCCAGAGTTTAGTCTCAGCTGAATGAAGTAACGCAGAACCTAACACACAGAAAGCATCAACTCAAACACAAGTGATGAGAGAAGAACAGAGAGAGAGAATATACTATCAGATTTAAATGCATTTCTGTTTCTGCCATTCTTTTAGCATTTTGTTGTCAGTTTTATTAACGTATTGTTATCATTATTAAAGAGAGAGAGAGAGAGAGAGAGGGACAGAGAGATTTTCTCAAGGCAGTCTATGTAATATTCATCACAAAGCCAACTGAATTGAATTGTAATTGACAGACAGAGCTGAACAAAGCAGCCTGCATCCCAGAGCCGTCTAAGGAATTATTCAGAGAGTCGGTGCGGCTCTTTGTGTGCGGTAATCTGCAGGAGAGAGAAGAGAGAGAAGAGAAGAGAAGAGAAGAGAAGAGAGAGAGGAGCAGTAACCCAGATCCAGATCCAGATCCAGAGCAGCCGGCTGAGCGCTGACGTTACGGCGGGAAACCGGAGACGACGGGCCGCTCCGCTCGGCAGCTCGCTATCTGGGCCTGGAAACAAGGCATGCTGGGTAGCAAAAGACGATACCTGGCTGTCAGCACTATATTGATGTTTGGTGTTGGCATTGATTTGATGGCATCAGACCAGTCAAAACTGTGACACTGTGACCCTGACGCAAAATTCCATGACTTTTTTCCATGATTTTCCATGACGAATTCGTTTAATGTTTTTCGAACAGTCGAGAAAAAGCATTTCTGCTCCAGTTGGGCTGAGAAAACAACGTGTGACACAAGTTGTAAATAAAATACACTCTGCTGTATTTAAGTGATATTTCCCCGACTTCCCTAGAGAATCCATCTACTTCCCTGACTTTCCCTCTCTGGAATGCACTTCTAAAAACTCCATGATATTTACCAGAAATTACTTCAGCAGTGGGAATTCAGTTGAGGAAATCAGCTGGTTCTGTTTGAAAGCCAGATGAGATGTAAAAAAAACCCATAAGCAGGCTGCTGTGTTGCATCATGAAACAAGACGCCGCCTGATGAAGAGCTTTGAGTTTGAAAGGCGTTACGCAGCTAGACTGTTCATGTCCGTCCCTCGCTTACTAATGCACTTTTGTTCATTTGTTCACTTATATATAAGGGATGATGCCCAACGAGGTGTCCATTATCAGGTATTAATGGACGACGGGGAGGCCAGAACCGTCCGATGCGCAGCGGAGTACCATGGTCACTTGCCAAAGAAAAAAAAAATGAAGACCATTCATTTATATTTTCATGCGTTTTGTAATCAAAATCTAAAGTTTTTCACAAGTCATAACTCAGTTTCCCTGGTAACACCTGAGGGTTTGACTAATACCTGGAACAATCATTACCGTCCCATAAGGTTCTTATGCAACGGAAACGTTGTTCACTGCTCCAGTAAATAGGACGAACCTTAGATAGGACTTGGCAGCAGGAGATATTTCTAGTCCGCTCAGCTCATAGAACCCTTTGGCTCAGCTAGGAGCCAGAAAGCTAACGTTATGCTAGCAACATTCAGAGTCAATAACAAACAGTATGTTTAACAAGACTAGCTAGCTATCCAGCCATGGCATTGTCCCCAAATCAATATCAAGATTTTCAAGAACAAATGATAGGCAATAAATTGTAAATGGAGGCTTTGACTGCGTCCCTGTTGCTATGGTTACTCATTTTAGATACAGGCTGATGCTACGTAGCCAGTGCATTAATTTAGAACGGTGAACAGACAGTTTCACTGAAACTACTTAGTAGGTGTCCATTATCAGGAATTAATGGACACCCTGCAGCCAATCAGAATCGAGTATTCACCCAGACCATGGTATAAGTAGCATTAATAAAGTTTCATTTTCAATTTTTGCATTCAAGGAACTTCCATTGTTCATTTTTATTTGTATGTTTGGAAGACCTTTCCCCGCTGTGTTAACATGTCAGCTGTCAGGTCAGTCCGCTCTCTGTCTGCATTAAAGTGTAATGAGGCGTCCTGCTGGGCTTTGATGATGCCGCTGGTGGAGAGCAGAGCGCGCCGACAGGAAGTGATGACATCACCGCATCTTTCAAAACGCTCGCAGGAGGCCGGCGTTCTCCGTCAGAACCTGCTCTTCACGACGCGGTTCCCCGAGAGATCAGGCTGAATCCCTGTTCTTGTCCCGGCTCTTCAGGTAAACTTTTTCTTTCCACATGGCACTGACATGTACCGAGTGATTCGACTGGAATCAGATACTGCAGCACAAAAAATGCATCAAATCCAGGTCTAAACGCAGCCGAGACGCTTTTAGGTTCCGATCATCAAAACAAGCTGAGATGCATTCAACAACATTAACAACAAAGTGGAAATGAGAGTCTGCAGTCCACAGACAGGAGCTGAGTGAACAGAAACAAACTTTAGCACATGGATCCAACCAGGAAGCAAACCAACAGGTTTTATGTGGTTCAGATGGTTCCTACTGGTCAGACTGGACTGTCAGGACACTGGTGGGGAACCAGAGAGACGAGGCGTTCACTGTCAGTTTTAAAGGATGTTAATATTATGAGAGGAAGGAACGGACTGTTTTCAGCCTGGCTCAAATTAAAATGTGCAAATAACTCCCAGGTGTTTGTTTTAATCCAGTTCTTCAGTCCTGCATGTGAAACCCCACCCACCCCGTACTCCAAGGAGTTTAAAACAAACACCCGAGAAATATTTGCACAAATTCCATCTGACCCGGGTCTGCTTATCTTCTAGCGCCGCATGCTAATGCTAGCTAACCAGCAGGACTGGGTGTTTCCTTCTGCCTGGTGAACAGGAACTGAAAGATATTTTTAACAAACAAATGTGACCAACTTTCCTTCCTGCCTCTGCAGAAAGAAAATCAGTTTTCAAGAACCTGCGGATACGGCTGCTAGCTTTCGGTTTCCTCCGTCTCTTCCTGCTGCGCTCTGAGCGGCGGCTCGCTCCAACCCAACACTGAATTTACTGCTGTCACTGTAACTCACTTGCTTTTTTGTGTACTTGTACTTTTTTGAGTATTTTTTAAAGTCAGTAATTTTACTTTTACTTAAGTCCATTTTTACTGAAGTATGGTACTTCACTACATTTTAAATCCCATCCATCACAGCAGTGATTCTCAACCTTTTTCATATCAAGGACCCTAATCTAGTCCACATTAAGGACACAGAGCACATTTGATGAGATTTTGTCTCTTGGACCCAAACCTGAGAATATTTTTATTGTCAGATATGATTTTGTCCAGAACTCCATGACTGTATGTGTTGCAGGTAGAGCGATAACAGAGAAACTATGATCAGAAGTTACATAATGGTGAAGTTTAATGATTCAACAATTTGCCTGGGACCCCCTGGAACTCCCTCAAGGACTCCTGGTGGTCCCCGGACCCCACGTTGAGAACCACTGCATCACAGAACAGATTCTGTCTCTCCATCAGCAACAGAAACTGGCTCAATGCAAACAACAAGACAAACTGTGGATCCATTTACAGTGAGAAGAGGAATCTGACTTTACTGTTTCTGCACTTTATTTTGTCATTTCTAATGTTTCCAGTAGGTCTGAACAATTAATCAAAATTTATCGAAATCGCAATATGGCCTACTGCAATTTCCAAATCGCAGGAGGCGCAATATTTGTTAAAGGTGAAATATGTGTCAAAATAACATTTTAAAGTAAATATTGTGGTGCTGCAGAGATGTCCTGGCCTACACATCATATTCTACAGACTTAAGAAAACATCTTTGTTTGGTACAGATCCCTGCAAAAATCACACCATAATCATTTTAATACGTTTTTCAATGAAAATGAGAATAATGATGTAAAAATTATCATTCCCTCGAATATCGCAAATCATATCGCAATTGCAATATCAGTCAAAATAATCAAAATTAGATATTTTTTCACAATCGTTCAGCCCTAGTTTCCAGTGAAAAGAATCTAGTGTGACCTCTGTCCTCTCTGCTTGTAGAATCACATGGAAAAGATCACAGCTGACAATGTTCTCTGTTCTAAAGAGGAACTCAGGAACTTTTCACTCTGAGGACATTTTAAATCTTTTACTGCAGTAATTTCCGAGGTTGGATCCCAGGTGGAAGTATCTGAGGAAGAATCCCTCAGTAAGACTCTTAACCCGGACTGACCCAGCACCGCCTCGACCGGAGGATTAATAAAGTTTATCAACTTAGAAAAATGCCTTTCCCCTTTGTCTTTCCTTTTCCAGGAGTCTCTCCTCTTCCTTCCCTCACTTCCTCTCTCTCTTTGTCTCTCACCATCCATCCCTCTCTCTTTTTAATCTTATTTGCTCTTTCTTGCTGTGCCCTCTCACTCCTCTCTTTCTCTCACACCAGGAAGTGAAACCAGGCTGCTGGTCGCTACGGAAACGTGCAGCAGAGCAGGTCAGTGACCTCTCCTCCTCCTCCTCCTCCTCCTCCTCCTCCTCCTCCTCCTCCCTCCATCCTCCAACACACAGGCAGACTTACTACAGCTCAGAAACTCAACTCATTTTTGTCCTGCACAGATTCACAAATTCATATTCATCCAGGTTTAGTCTCTCTCTCTCTCTCTCTCTCTCTGGCCACATCCACACTAATACGTTTTTGTTTTAAAACTCGTAACTTTCGCTCCGTTCACGCCTAGCGTCCGCACTACTCCGGCTTTTTCTGACCCCTAAAACGGAGACTTTTGGAAACGCTGCTGACTCCGTTTTAGTTGGAAAACTCCGGGATTGTGTTTCAGTCCGGACGGACGGGCGGAAACGGAGACTTTTGAAAACGATGAGGCAGACGCCCACGTTCACTTCCTGATTGGATCTCGTCAGTCACGACGTGTCCTCCCCTGATTCGTCACGCCCCTATCACGTGACCCTTTTCCGGAAGAAAACAACATGTTACTTTCATGTGTTATTTTCTGCAACTAAGCAACCAACCGCAGAGTAGACAATCTGCTTCCTGTTTACACCGGCACGCACATGCCCAGTGTACGTGAACGGTCATGTGATGCGTTTCCAGGCGTGTTAGTATGGACGGAGATTATTTCTGAAACGCTCGTGTGGACGGAGATCGTTTTCATTTTAAAACGAAAACGTATTAGTGTGGATGTGGCCTCTCTCTCTCTCTCTCTCTCTCTCTCTCTGTGGCGCCACGGCAACAACAACCATCAAGTTAACCAATCAAGTTCCACAGAACTACAGTGAGACGCTTTAAATTACTTCTGTTTCCACAGTTTGTAGAAACTTTGGCTCGGGAGGTTTGATGTCAGTTTGGTGGCTCTGTAACACAAACAGTTCCATATCTGTCTCCTGGGATCAGTTTGTCAACCAGTTTATTTGGACTTTGCACTCTGACTGACACTTCTTCTTCTTCTTCTTCTTCTCAACTATTCTGATTCTTGTTGAAAGTACTGAATGTTTATAGAAGTGAAAACACACGACAGCATTGAAGTCATATTGAAATTTCGGTTATGGCGACATCATGACGAGACAGACCGACTAGAACTGAGAAACGAGTCGTTTTTATCAGGGGCCGGATTCACAAACCCCTCTTAAGAAAAAAATCTCAAGTGACATTTTTTTCTTAACTTTAGTCTTAAGAAAAAAAGTAGGAAAAAATGCTAGTCTCAAAAACAGTTCTTATATATTTTCTAAACTTTCTTCTTATGTTTCTTCCTAAGAAAAAACTTAGGAATAAATGGTATTCTTGAAATGAAAGTTGTCAAATTTGTTCTTGATTTTTTCCTTAACTTTAAGACGGCCCTTCACCTGTCTTAAAACTCCTACAGTGAAAAGGTAAGCCTCTAATATCATATATTTAAACACATTTTAGACAAGTAGGTTATAGTTCAAAGTCTTCATAGGTTCCCCTACACCTAACATTAAGATGAACATTTATTGTAAAGCTTTATTTGGTGTAGGGCCAGGTAGGCCTCTGTCTCATGTCTGTTGGAAATAAGCTGCAAATTTTACAGTTACCAACAGCAACCAATGTTTAAATCTTTGCTCTAGTTGCTCTAAATCGGTTTTTCCACAATTGTTTTGTAGATGGAAGCACTTTGGGTTGCCTCCTAGCCTTGTCTCCTAGCCTCCTAGCCTTGTCTCCTAGCCTTGTCTCCTAGCCTCCTAGCCTTGTCTCCTAGCCTCAATGGCAGTAAGCCTAAAGTTTATTAACCAGAATTAATTCAGGGCCTATTTTGAGAAGTTCTTAAGTAGGAAAATTAATAAAATATTGAGGAATTGCACTTAAGAGCCTTCTCAAGAACTTCCTAAAATTTCCTCTTATGTCATTTCTTAAGATCTGTCTTCAGAACACGTTGGTGAATCCGGCCCCAGGTCTGTCTTCACCTCCTCCAACTTTCAACCTGTTTTCATTTCAGTGTGTTGAGATGTGAGCGAGCAGCCACAGAGACAGTTAGACTGAAGTGAACAGGAAAACACATTACACACACTGAAAACACCACATACCACACACACACACACACACACACACACACACACACACACACACACACACACACACACACACACAGTCTGCAAAGCTGCAGTGCGTATCAGAAGGCAAACTGATAGAACGCTTTGAACAATAATTGATTACCCTTTAATAACAAGGGCTCTAGTGCTCAGGTAGGAGGTAGTGTGTGTGTATGTGTGTGTGTGTGCTCTCTCTCTCTCACACACACACACACGCACACACACACATACACGCATTTCCATATGACTGACATACAATTTGGTGGCCATGGTCACCCCGCCCCCCCCAAACAGAGAAAAACCTCTGTCACTTCCCCCTTCTGAATGTCCAAAACACTTACACAAACACACACAATTACACACACACACACACACACACACACACCATGACAAACACACACACACAACAGCTGGTCAGCTGACGCTCACGAGACTCCAGCAGCCTGGTGACAGTGCGGCCTCTGTCCGGACAGAGCAGTGGAGGATTGTGGGTAGCTCATTTAAAATTCAGCCACCATCCAGTTCCCAGCAGCCAAACTGGGAGGTGGGGGTGCAAGGGGGGGTGTGGGGGGGGTCTACTCATAACCAGGGAGGCCAGGGTTTAGCATTCATTCATATTCCATACTCGCTTATTCCTATTCAGGGTCACGGGGGGGGGGCTGGAGCGTATCCCAGCATGCACTGGGCGGAAGGCAGGGAGACAGACAGCCTCAGCCTGAGTGCAACGACTGCAAGTCAGTCAGGAAAAGTTTTCTGTTGATTTCTAACACAAAGAAAATCATTTTGTTCAGCGTCTGACGGTCTAAACCGCTGAGACCAGACTTCTGTTCTGTCTTTGGGACGAATATCCAGAGTTCAGTGACAGACGATCTGTTTATTACAGAGTCCAGGAGCGACCACTGGGAGAGAAAAAAAGTTATATAGAGTCACGATTTACTGTAACGTGCATCAGGTTTTAGTTCATTCGTGTGCACGAGATAAAAGGAACCTTTTAGGTATTGCAGATAGGCCTAGTAAGGATTTGGTATGTTAATATCCATTGTCTGTTTACACTGAATAGGCAAATCCCCCAAATATTGCAACATATTTATCCACTTAACCTTCAGGCCATGTAAACACAATCAGGTGCTGCAACACACCCAGGACAGGCCACATTTAAACATGATCACCAATATGTGACTGACTCTTTATAAGCTGTGAAGAGCTCATGGATTATATATCAGAGCACCATGTCACTGTTTAGAGGCACGTTTTGGCAATTTGTGCGTAAAGAGGAAACCGAGGGAATGAATTGCATCTCGTGCACGTTACAGTAAATCGTGGCCACGACATAAATCATT